>NC_141892.1:20305258-20310258 GCF_030686135.1 Camelina sativa | reverse complement strand
ATTTCTTCTTCATATAGATAGATATAGGATCTATGGGGCAATTACTTATAAGTACATTTTGTGCAACAGCCCTTCCTATCTGATAGAAAAGGATCCCATGATCCTGAACCGATCTTACCTGGGATCGCAAATCCCAAGTTTGTCTATGAAGAGCAGATCTAATTGTATTAGTGTCTATAATTGATTTCTTCTGTGTAATACTAATTGATAGGGCCTCATTGGTAAGTGCTACAAGATCTCGTGCACTGGAACCCATGGTTATAGACTCGAATCCATTAGTATGGAACATTTTCTTTTCCAAGTGAAATCCCCTAGTATAGGAAAGAGTGAAAAAGTGCTTTCGTTGTTGTGGAATAAGAAGCCTTCGTATTTTAATGCATGTATTTAATTTATTCGGGGCTATTAGAGCGGGATCCACTTTTTGGGGAATATGAGTCGAAGCAATAACAAGAATATTTCTAGTGGAACATCTTTCACAATCCCTGGAGAGCGAGTTCACCAATAGACCGAGGGCTAAGTAACTCGACTCATTCACATCAAGATCATGAATGTTTGGAATCCATATTATGCAAGGAGACATTGCTTTTGCTAATTCGAATTGAAGGGTGATATAAAATCGGTCTATTTCCGACATCATATCCATAGTTAGCGCATTCATCATAGTTAGAAGCTCCCGCTCCGTATCAAGTTCACGATCAATATCGTTACTAGCATCAATATCGTCACTATCATCAATATCGATATCATCAATAAAAAAACCTTTCGGCTTGTTATCCAGGAACTTGTTCAGAAATACTGTAATGAAAGGAACATAGGAGTTTGTCGCTAGGTATTTGACCAAATAGGATCGTCCAGTTCCTATAGAACCTATCACTAAAATACTCCTAGAGGGGGATAGGGCTAAGCGGAGCGAAAAGGGTTTTCCATGAGACGGGAAATGAAAACTATTAGCCCCACACGAAGTTTGTGAATAAGTGATTGTCTGATAATGAGCAAGGAATATCCGTCTTTCTGCTAAACAGGATGTATTGAACTCATAATTCATTAGATACTTTTTATGAATGTCAACTAAGTATCGTAAGTAAATTGTTCCCGGTTGTTCAATCATTTGATAACCAGAGTCATTCTTTGATAAATGATCACTATGAGTCAGACTCAATAGAATTTGATCAATCCTTTTTTCTGCCCTTAAGGTGGAGAACTGAACCAAGAATTCTCTTTCTTTATCATCAATCGAATCACTGTTCGCGACCCAGGATTCTATTTTATCATCAATCCAATCACCGCTCACGTTTTTTCTTTTTCTTATCAATGAATAGATCTCTTTACTTGTATGACTTAGATGTCTCGTATTTCTCGAAAAAGTGATTCGATTGATGGGATTTGGTATGATACTTATGAGATCGATGATATCGATGAAATTTTTTTTCAAATCTTTCTTCTTAGAACGAATTGATTTGACCCCATAAGCGGGATCACCACCCCATAGCATGTTGCCACCAGAACCCCGTATTTCTTCTAGACAATCTCCTAATTGTTCCAGAGCAACTAGAAAAAGATTCTTTAACCAGAAAGAATTCAGTTCAGATGTAGGATACCTATCCAGAAGTTTTCGCAACTCAATCATGTATGATGGAATCATCAAAGATTTGATCTTTTCGAACTCTGTCTGTAACTCACTATAGGCTCGGGAAACAAAGAGAAGATGTGTACGAACGATATATCCAGCAACAAGAAGAAGGAAAAGGATTGAATAGAGGACCTCACGAACATTTGGCGATCTCAGATGTGTCGATATCAATGATGACTCATTATTTCGATGAATCATTTCTTCGGACAGAAGAAGATTATGTAAAGACTTACTCGAAATCTCACTTATCAGATTCCTTTGTGGAAGACACAATTTTTTCTGAAGAATTCGCCATGATATATCTAATCCATGCATAATATCATGAAAAATGGATACAAATTTTTGACTGCTACTTAGTATCCGCAATAGGTCTGAAAAAGTATCTAAAAATATCAAATTTAGATATTTGTACCCTGTCGAAGTAAAGAACCATGGCATATATGTTTGGAATAGATTCCATTTTGAGAGAGTTGAAAAAGCACTATCTCGTTGAAAGGTTCTATCCATCTGCCCTTTGTCAACGCATTTTTTTAGGCAAAGACTCCGTTTTTTCCTCTGTAAATATTTCTCAGAACATGGAGTGTGAATCAAACCCATGTTTGAATTGAAATTGAGATACTGATGCAAGCTCTTCTCTTCTGAATCGGATAGATTCATATCTGAAAGAGTTTGACAATACGTTCTTTCAAAATTGACTCTTTGTCCCTCTATTAGAGGTGTTCCAGAAATGTCTGCAATCGAGTAAATAGCTCTACGAACTAATGGATCGGATCGAATTGGAAAATGGAAAGATTTGTACAAGTTATACCTTTCGTCACCACTTTGTGGAAAATCGTTAGATATGAATATGTTAGATACCTGTGACTCGATTGACGAAGGTGAAATAGTATCTCTCTCCAAAAAAGCATGTTTTTTTTTACCACCGCACGAAGAAAATATTTTGTTGTGAATGAACAAGATAGTGAGGAATTGTCCATACGTAAAATCAGAATTATTGAGACGGGCCTTTTCCACATAAAAAGGGAATCTTTTGTTACAATAGAAGCAGAAGTGATGTGGATTATTCAAGAATCGAAGTCGATTTGCTTTAGAAAAAGAAGATATCAATGAACTTCTCTGAAATGGTTTCACGGGATTCAGCCAATTGTCTTGATCGTGGGATACGATTGAGAAATAGGAATCCGTGTTATCAAAAGATTTCCTGCGATTCTTTCTAGTATGGAATGAGTCAATCATCCACTTTGGTATTTTATTGAACAAAAATGGTGATATTGTTCCTCCATTGATCAAGAATTTCGATTTTTGAGAAGTATTATGATCATCCAATAAAAAGGGTTTCAATTTTTTCAAATGAACGATTTGAAGACCTATTGATTCTAACAACTGATTGCAGAGTTGATCGTTCGGACCTTTCAATTCATAGATGTGGATCTCAGACCTATGAATGGGGATATTCTCGAAACTCACAAAGAAAAAAGGAAGTGAGTTAGACAAAAAGAGAAGTAACTTGGACAAAAAAAGAAGTAACTTGGACAAAAAGAAACGAAGTAACTTAGACAAAAAGAAACGAAGTGACTTAGACAAATCTTTTTTATCAATAACCTCAGACCAATCAATCGAATATTGATTAATACATAATTGATCGAACACTACTTGAAAACGGCTCTTCCGCTCAGAAACGAAATGTTCCAAATGCTCCTGGAAATTCTTGCTCCCATTGGACCATTTGTATCTATATGCATTAGGATCCCGATTTATGGATCTCTCGGTTTGAGAAAGAAAAATAAGAGGATCGAACCATTTCTTCTGACTCTTTTTCAAATTCGATAAATGTTGGTTGATCGTATCTTTCATTATAGTTCTATGATTTATAGTATCATTTCCTATCAGATCCCTTTGAATTCCATATTCGAAGTTGCGATCAGGTCTCTTCATTAAAAAGAATCGATTCAATACATTTCTTATGTACCCATAGGGACTATATTGGAATTGGATTTGAATCATATTTCGGATCAATCTATATTGATTGACTGCCTCCATTATGTTGTTGCTAGCAAATACCACTCTTTTTGGATCTTCCAAATAATTCCCGCAGGAGATCCGGACCCAATTTTTTCTGATCCTTCGATAAAAAGATTCATTTTCTTCATAAAAAATAGGAGGTAGAACCAATAAAGATTTCTTTTTCGATTCATCCCTGAAGTTGAAAACCTCCTTCAAGAATTGTCTTTGATCCAATCCGTAGGAATCAATAGAAAAGGCAAATCCCTTATGATACACCAGATCCGGCTCGGTTATTGATAGAGTGAATAGATCTGCCATTTCTTGAAATCTCTCTTCTGACTCGTGGCGTAACGTGTATCCCCCCCTCTTCCGTTCATGGAATAGATGAAATAAATCAAAAAATGGATTTTTGTTCAAGAATGAAATCTTATTGGAACTGTCCATATCCAGTTCATCCTTCGGAACCATATCACATCCCAGATCTGATGAAATAGGATGAATTGAGACGGTATTTTGTAAATACGTAATTATCTTGAATATATTAACTATTTCTTTATTTTCCGATCGCCTGGAAGGGACAAAAGAAACATCTTGTTCTTTCTTCAACAATTTCTGATCCCTAGTGGACCTCTCAGTAGGATTCGAACCCAGATGAAGTTCTGACCATCTGTCAGAGAAAAAAGAACGAATGGCTCTTGTAGGATTCCCAAGAAATTCTTCGCTTTCTTCCGGAAGCAGATGATTATTCATCCGCTTCTCACGTTCCGTGAATAGCCGGGGCATTGAGGAATAGCCAGAAAGGTATTTAGGGAATCGGTCTGATTCTATCTCTCTTCCTTCCGTTTGAATAAAGGAAGGATCCAAAAGAATCGATCTTTCTTTTAGTTGTTGAATCTCTCTTTGATTGATCAATGTGTGATATTCCGAATCCTCATTACTAATGGAATCGAAAGGATCTATGAATTGATCAGAAGATCCGTTCAATTGGCTAGAATCCGTTACTTGAACGAAACTAGATCTTGTAGAATCATATTGAATATTTGACGATACGTTTCGTACCTTGCTAAAAAATCTATCCTTGTTTACCAACCACACATTGTCTAACCAAATCCAATTCTCTCTCGATATTTTCCTAAAAAAATCCGATTCGTGCGGATTCTTCCCCCAACTAACGAAGAGATCTTGGTGGAATTGCCACATATGAAATTGAGCACAATTTTGCAAAGAAATAGCCCACTTGTTTCTCGAGAAGAGATGGGAAACATGCTCAATATTATTTGATTGAATAGTTGACCCAGCTCCTTGTTGTTTGAAGAAACCCTCCACTTCAATTGGTATTTTTTCACGAAAAGCAAACATGAGATAA
>NC_141892.1:20282758-20297758 GCF_030686135.1 Camelina sativa | reverse complement strand
AGGGATAAATAGATCCATTTATCTATGAGAGAATTATATTTGGTCCATACAATGTTGTCAATATGATTATGAATTTTTCATATAGTGAAACGAATAGAAAAAAATCAATAAAAAAGCTTAACCCCTTGGTTTGTTAGTTCATACAATGAATGAAAACTAAGCCCGTTAAGATAATCTCAAATCTTTTTATACTTTTTTAGACCCACTTTTTATGGCTTTCATTTTTTATGATGAATAAATTATTCATATAATAATATATATATTAGTTTTATTCAGAATTAATATATTATTTTCTATTTTATATACAGTATTTTTTTCTATACAGTAAAATTTTGTATTTATAAAAAAATTCGAATTTATATAATCGAGATCCAAATTTTTTTTCATAAATTTGTTTATTATTATAAAACATAATAGTTGTTCGCAGGTTTTTTTTTAGTATTCGTATCTTAGGAGGAATACTAATAAATCAAAATAAATATGATGGAAGTGAAAGATAAGAGTAGATAAAATTTGATATCAAGCTATATACGAGTCTTTCACATCCTCTTTTTTATATTCCAAAAAGGTGTAGGACTCGAGTAAAATAGAATACAAAATGTCGAGCCAAGAGCACCTATATTCCTATATAAAAATATAAAAAGTGGCGGATGAAAAAATCCACAGCAGATCAGGTCCTTCAATTCAAGTCGCACGTTGCTTTCTACCACATCGTTTTAAACGATGTTTTACCATAACATTCCTCTAGTTTGTGTAATTGATTCAATTATGGAATCATGAATAGTCATAGTTCAGTCAGTATATCGTAATCGATACCTTTTCTTTCTCTATGAATGGAATAGTGAATTTACGCGTAAAGGTTCAGTCAGAATTCAAATGAATCCCATATTAGTTTGAATAGAAATCTATATTTATATCTATAAATATAGATTTTTTTGAATTCGGTTAAAATAATGAAAAATAAGTTTATTCTTCTTTTCATTTCAATATTTTATTCTTAAAAAAGATTGGATTTTTAAACAGAAAGAGAAAGATGGTGTACAAAGGCAATAGAAGATTGATTCGGTAATGACTATACTCTGGGACGGAAGGATTCGAACCTCCGAATAGCGGGACCAAAACCCGTTGCCTTACCGCTTGGCTACGCCCCATTTCGCTTTTTATTCAAGACTACTAAAAGAGTAATATTCCTATTGGTTGTTCGTCAATTCAAAATTAAATATAGGTTACGTCGGTGCTAGAGTTTTAACACGTGTAGATAGCAAATAAAACTTACTTTATTGATCATTACATAGAATTCAATTAAGATATTGTATGAAAATATTATTTCTTTAATTCTCATAAGAGAATGAAAGGATTTTTGATTGAGTAAGTTCAACAAAGTCTTTTTAGACTATCTTTCTTTATTTTTTCCTTATATAAAAAATATATTAATAACTCAATCAAAATTAAATTATCCACAAGAACACCAATTTTTGTTATGCTTAATATATTTAATTTGATCTGTATTTGTTTTAATTCTGCCCTTTTTTCAAGCACTTTTTTAGTCGCCAAATTGCCAGAGGCCTACGCCTTTTTGAATCCAATCGTAGATGTTATGCCCGTAATACCTCTTTTCTTTCTTCTCTTAGCCTTTGTTTGGCAAGCCGCTGTAAGTTTTCGATAAAATGCAATTCTTAATACTGTTTTAAAAAAATTCACGTTTTTTGTTCTTCCAACAATTCAAAAGATCAAAAAATCTTGACGGCAGCCATACTAAATCTGGATCATTTCTATTTCCTAAATTTTATCCTCTTTTCCCTAAATGAAAGAACCTAATTAGATTCGAGTTCACAAAAAAAAAAATATCTAGATGTTGGTATGCAAATCTGTTTGAATATCAAAGATTCGACTATTATCTTAATTACAACTGACTTTCTGAAACTTTTTTTTTTTCTTTTTTGGTATCAAAATTAGATATTTGATATAAAAATAGAGAATCTATTCTCTTTTTTTTTTTTTAGTAAGATCTTGGAGATTGTGTAATGCTTACTCTCAAACTTTTTGTATACACTGTAGTTATATTCTTTGTTTCTCTCTTCATATTTGGATTTCTATCTAATGATCCAGGACGTAATCCGGGACGTGAAGAATAAAAAAGAAAGGTTTTTTATTGCTTTATTTAATTAGTGGAAATGCTCTAATTTTATTAGGATTTTATCTATTACACATCATCAAAAGGAGAAAGGGAAAGAGAGGGATTCGAACCCTCGGTACGATTAACTCGTACAATGGATTAGCAATCCAACGCTTTAGTCCACTCAGCCATCTCTCCGAATAAAAAGGGATACTTATTAGGTTCCATTAAACAAAAAAAAGGTTTGAAAAAGAACCTTCTCCACTTTATTCTTAAAAAGCTTTCTTTTTTTGTATAGATTATTCTTTATATTATATATATTTTTTCATTTTCTATATTTTATTATATATATATAAATTTCTTTTTTATTATATAAATATATTTATCCTCTATTTATATATATAATATATATATTACTATTATATAAATAAATGTTTTTGTTTTTATAGAACTTTCTCAGTAATTCTAGTTACATTAAAAATTTAGCTAAAGATTAGGCACGAACTCGAAAGAGAAATAAATAAAACTACAATCATAGAAATAGAGAATCCTTTTTTTTTGTCTCGTCAAAACACAAGTAAAAGATCTTTTTTATTTTAATAGCCTGGCCTGGTCAGTCCCCAGCCGGGCCTTTTTTTGTTAAAATTAAAAAGACTCATCCGATGGATTTTTAGACAAAAAAAGATTTGAAATAAAAAAAGTGGAATTTAATTCGCTTTTACTAATTTTATTAAGTCAACGCTAGAATTTTCTAATTTTTTTTCAGATTTTTTTATTACACCCCCGATTACTTTGTTCGACAAAAGGTTAATTTATATGCAATAATTGCATTGTAGCGGGTATAGTTTAGTGGTAAAAGTGTGATTCGTTCCTTTAATCCCTTTAATAGTTAAAGGGTCTCTCGGTTTGATTCATCTTCCGATCAAAAATTTTATTTCTTAAAAGGATTTAGTCCTTTCCCTTTCAATGAAAGATTCAAGGAAGATTATAGATTCTCGTAATTTGTATCCAAAGACTCTAATCAATTGTAAATTTGGATTATGAAATTTCGAAACATAATTTTTGAATTGGATGACTATTTACAATTCAATAAGTATAACAAGAGGATCCATGGATAAAGCTAGAAAAGTGTCTTTCTTATCGTAACTAAATCTTCAGTTCTATATCATTGTTTGGTATAGAAAAAATTGAAGCAAAATAGCTATTAAACGAGAACTTTGGTTTACTAAAGACATCGACATATTATATTGTTTTAGCTCGGTAGAAACCAAATACTTTTCCTAAGGATTCCGTTAAATAGAAATAAAGAACGAAGTAACTAGAAAGATTGTTCGAGTTCGCCTGATCTATCTTCTAGAAGGATCATCTATAAAGCAAAATTTTCTGTGAAAGTACCCAGACGGAAAAAAAGCTAACATAGATGTTATGGGTCGAATTTTGATTTCGTTCCCGTCTTTTTTTATTTGGGAAGTTCTCCATCCATCATAAAGGAGCCGAATGAAACCAAAGTTTCATGTTCGGTTTTGAATTAGAGACGTTAAAAATATAAAAATGATCGATCGACGTCGACTAAAACCCTTAGCCTTCCAAGCTAACGATGCGGGTTCGATTCCCGCTACCCGCTCTAAATTCACAATTGCCCCTTTTTTTTATTAGAGACAATTTTCTCTATTAGAATTGTCTAATAGCAATTGTGTATTGAATTCAGTTCAATACACAATTGCTAAAAAGATTTCGCACATTCTTTTTTTTTAACAATTGGAAAGTAAAAAAAAAAAGCGAAAAGCGTCCATTGTCTAATGGATAGGACATAGGTCTTCTAAACCTTTGGTATAGGTTCAAATCCTATTGGACGCAATATCAATATATCTATATTGATATTTATCTATTATTTCCATTTCTATATATTATATATAATATATTTTTATTCTATTTCGAAAAAAGCTAAGAAATAAATAGAATAAGAAAGAAATTCTGAATGCTTTAAGATTTAATATTAAACAGATATATAGTTATATACTTCTTTCTATTATATATACTTGACTTGTAGACTTCTATTTATAGATTATAGAATTTCTTAAAAATTTAATTAAAATTAAAGAGTCAAATTGACTAAAGAATCAAAAAAAAGAACGTTTCATTTCTTTTTTTATACTTTCTCCTGAAGTAGAAAACGTTCTAGTTGCTCTTGAATACCTTCTTTCAAAAAGCTTTCTGCTTCAGCGGTTAATGTCTTGGTAGAGGCTATGATTTCTTGAAACTGAGGTTTATTCGTTTTTAAGTAAGTGCGTAACTGAACGAGAAATTTTCTTACTTGTCCAATTTCTAATCCATCCAGATAACCATTTGTTCCGGTATAAATGGTCATTACCTGTTCTTCCACTGTGAGAGGGGCTGATTGGGATTGTTTCAGTAACTCACGCAATCGTTGACCTCTTGCCAATTGATTCTGAGTAGCTTTATCGAGATCAGAAGAAAATTGGGCAAAGGCTTCTAATTCAGCGAATTGAGCCAATTCCAATTTTAATTTTCCAGCTACCTGTTTCATAGCTTTAATTTGAGCGGCGGACCCTACTCTCGAGACAGAAATCCCTACATTAATAGCAGGTCTGATTCCAGCATTAAAAAGATCGGCGGATAAGAATATTTGTCCATCTGTAATGGAAATTACATTAGTAGGAATATAAGCTGAAACATCTCCTGACTGGGTCTCGACGATTGGTAAGGCAGTCATACTTCCTTCACCTAATTGAGAGCTTAATTTAGCGGCTCTTTCTAAAAGACGTGAATGTAAATAAAAAACATCTCCTGGATAAGCTTCACGACCCGGCGGTCTTCGTAATAGAAGAGACATTTGTCTATAAGCTTGTGCTTGTTTGGAAAGATCATCATAAATTATTAAAGTGTGTTGTTCACGGTACATAAAATATTCAGCCAAGGCTGCTCCTGTATAAGGCGCGAGGTATTGTAACGTAGCTGGGGAATCGGCCGTTTCAGCTACCACAATAGTGTATTCCATTGCCCCTCGTTCCTGTAAACTGGTCACTACCTGAGCCACGGAAGAAGCTTTTTGACCAATAGCTACATAAACACATATTACATTTTGACCTTGTTGATTGAGAATTGTATCTGTGGCTACTGCTGTTTTACCGGTCTGTCTGTCACCAATAATTAATTCTCGCTGGCCGCGTCCTATAGGGATCATGGAATCAATAGCAATAAGTCCTGTTTGAAGGGGCTCATATACAGAACGTCTCGAAATAATACCTGGGGCAGGAGATTCAATTAACCGAGATTCAGAAGCTGAAATCTTACCTCGACCATCAATAGGGTTAGCCAAGGCGTTTATAACACGCCCCAAATAAGCCTCACTCACGGGTATCTGAGCAATTTTTCCCGTAGCTTTGACTGAACTTCCTTCTTGGATCATCAAACCGTCACCCATTAATACAACACCAACATTATTTGATTCTAAATTAAGAGCAATACCTATAGTACCCTCATCGAATTCTACTAATTCACCTGCCATTACTTCATCAAGACCATAAACACGAGCGATGCCATCGCCCACTTGAAGTACGGTACCGGTATTTACAATCGTTACTTCTCTATTATATTGCTCAATACGTTCACGGATAATATTACTAATTTCGTCGGCTCTAATGGTTACCATGAGTATTGTCCTGATTCTTTTTTGAAAGAAAAAAAATAATGCCTATCATAATCGTAAGGAAAGGACTAATCAGTTATTTCTTTCATCGTACCAAACATCCCAATATTTGCATTAATAGTACGTAAATGTAACTCGTTACTCAAACAACTATTAAGGGTTCCTATAGCTCCTTGTAAAGCTTGTTGGAAAACCCGTTCGCGGACTTGATTAATTGTTCTTTGTTGCTCAAAAAGAATGGTTTCATTTTTGTAATTTTCTAATTGTTTCAAAGTCTTATAAGTTGAATTAATCAAATTTAATTTTTCTCGTTCGATTTCAGAGTATCCATTCACGCGAAACTGATCCGCTTCCGTTTCTACTTTACGCAAGCGAGCCCGGGCATTTTCTAATTGTTGAATAGCTCCTTCACGCAGTTCTTCTGAATTTCTAATAGTATTTAATATCCTCTGCTTTCGATTATCTAATAAATCATTTAATGAAAGTAGATTATCTTTCCATTCATTAAAAAAAAAAAAAAAGTTCTATGATCCCTTCCCGAACCAAATATGAATCTTTCGATTCATTTGGCTCTCATGCTCATTTATTCCAATCATTTATCAATTATTTATGAGACTTCCATTCCCATCTTTTTCATGCAATGAGCCTACCCTCTCCCGAGTTTTTTTATTCAATTCATATTCAATATATATTTATATCGAAAAAGATCACCAATCCAAGATAAAAATATTCGGAGGATTCTTCTGACCAATGAAAAATCAATAATTGTCAGCAAAGTTGTTTTTTTTTTTCTTGAAATCCAAAGAATTCTTATTACTTTATACGTAGGTTATCAATTCTGCATTATAAAAAAAGACTCAAAAAATTTTATCGACATGAGTGTTTTATATCGAAAAAAGTCTACCAATTCTTTTTGAAATTTTTATTCAGTTTTTTATTAGACTACATTTTTTAATTTTTTAATAGTAGAAAGAGTACCATGTTGCATCTGAACTTCAAACAGTTTAGCTTTAACCATGTTAATTAATTGTCCCAATTTTTGGTTGATAGAGAATCAAAGTAAAGCGGACTTACCAAAGAATAACGAAATGCTATGGTTCTAAAATATGATTTTTTTTATTCAGAAGTAATTCGCGGGATTATGCACTTTTTCCTAGTTATAGTGCCACTGGGTGAATCCAGCCTATTCTTGAAATGAACAACTCACACACACTCCCTTTCCAAAAAAGATCAATACACCGAAAACTACACTTAGATTTATTGGATTTGTTGCTAAAATATCGGTATTAAATCCGAAACTCCCGGCGGATGGCCAGTGACCCAAGTAAACGAAAGAATCGGTTAAATTTTTCATATAATCTCCTCTTCTAGCTAAACTATAAAAAAAAGAACTCTGTCCTTTTTTTTATTCTTTTTATTTTCAATAAAAAGAAATTTTAATTTAATAATTTAATTTACCTCTTTGGATATTTGTAAACAGAATCAAAAACCTATTCTATTTACAAACGTATTTTCCAAAATTTTTAATTTTCAATAATAATAATGAGACTTATTAGAATTAAGCTAGAATTTGAGACCAAGTTTTATGTCAAGTTCAAAAAACCTAAACTTCCTTTTTTTCGCAACACTCCTTAAAAAAAGTTTCTATTAAACTAAAAGAATAAGGGGAAGGAAGAAAGCGAATCGATGTGCTAATTCCCCATCCTCAAATTAGTCCTTCCCAAGGATTGTTGTCTCAATGAATAATTGTAGGAGTTAAATCTTGATAGAATTAAAAAACTACAAAAAAAAATCCCGAATTTTATGATTTCTGGGATTAAACAAAAGGATTCGCAAATAAAAGCGCTAATGCTACAACCAGGCCATAAATTGTTAAAGCTTCCATAAAAGCCAAACTAAGCAATAAAGTACCTCGGATTTTTCCTTCTGCCTCAGGTTCTCTCGCGATACCTTCGACAGCTTGACCCGCAGCTGTACCTTGACCAACTCCAGGTCCAATAGAAGCAAGCCCAACAGCCAACCCAGCAGCAATAACCGAAGCAGCAGAAACCAGTGGATTCATGATAAGTTCCTCACACCAAAATAAAGAAATAGTTAATGATACAATCATCAAATGACTTAGGACGTAATTCTAATTAAGTAATCGCTAAGATTCATCAAGCCAAAATAACCAAAAACTAGAATTGAAATAATATAATAAAATGAGTGAATCATAAGAATTACTTTAATAGTAGTTCCTATTCACGGGATTTTTAAAAATCCATAATATAGATATACGACTTTTTTATGCCATTTATTTTTTGTGAACCATTCTTTGAATTCTTCATTCTTTTTTTATCGTTTTTTCAGCCAATTCACAGATAAAAAGGAAGAATTTATAATCGAATCCCTATCTAAATAGAAATTCACAAAAGCATGTAGAGCAGATTCAAATTATATAGATCTTTAACTCATATATACCTAGGCAATATCAAATATCACATATACAGGTGTTTCTTACATAACGTAAACCAACTATTCTATAATTAATTGGGCTAACCTAAAAAAGAATATTTGAAAAAAAAATCGTTAATGATGACCTTCCATAGATTCACCTATATAAGCCGCAGCTAAAGTGGCAAAAATGAGAGCTTGAATCCCGCTTGTAAATAATCCAAGGAACATGACAGGTATAGGAACCACTAAAGGTACTAAAGAAACAAGAACAACAACGACTAATTCATCGGCTAATATATTTCCGAAAAGTCGAAAACTAAGTGATAGGGGTTTTGTAAAATCTTCTAAGATGTTAATGGGTAAAAGAATTGGGGTTGGTTGAATGTATTTACTGAAATACCCTAATCCTTTTTTGCTAAGCCCCGCATAAAAATAGGCTACTGATGTGAGTAAAGCTAAAGCAACCGTCGTATTTATATCATTCGTTGGTGCTGCTAATTCCCCTTGAGGTAACTGGATAATTTTCCACGGTAAAAGGGCTCCTGACCAGTTAGAAACAAAAATAAATAAAAACAGGGTTCCAATAAAGGGAACCCATGGACCATATTCTTCTCCAATCTGGGTTTTACTCACGTCTCGAATGAATTCAAGGACAAATTCAAAGAAATTTTGGCCGTCAGTTGGAATGGTTTGTGGATTGCGAATCGCTAGAACTGCAGAACCTAATAAGATAGCAATTACAACCCAAGAAGTAATAAGGACTTGGGCATGGATCTGGAAACCCCCTATTTGCCAATAGAAATGTTGGCCTACTTCTACACCAGATATCTCATATAACCCTTCTTTTATTAGTGTGTTGATGGAACATGATAAAACATTCATATTGCCCTCTGACAGAAATAAGAACTTTAAATTATTTTGATTGAAGATCCCCCCCTTTTTTTACTTATTTACGTTAATTTTATATTTTAGTTTTGGATCCCAACTAAACAAATCACACAATATCCCTAGTTTTTCTCTCTTTTTCTTTTGTACAATTAAGGAGTAGTAACCGATTTTTTTAATCGAAATACAGGGAGCCCCTCCCTCAAAAAAAATTGATTTATTTATCTTATTATTAATCAAGAATTTTGTATATAGCTAGAACGACCCTCACAAATTGCGAATACTAATTTGTTAAGAATGAATCGAATTGAAGCTATAGCGTCATCATTTGCTGGAATCGAAATATCCGCGAGATCGGGATTACAATTTGTATCGATTAAAGAAATGGTTGGAATTCCCAAAGTGATACATTCTCTAAGAGCCGTATATTCTTCTTGCTGATCGAGGATGATTACAATATCAGGCAATCCCGTCATATATTTAATCCCGCCTAGATATGTTTCCAAGCGAGATAATTGTCTCTTCAACACAGCTGCATCCCTTTTCGGAAGACGGTTGAATCCCTCTGTCTTTTGTTCAGTTCTCAAGTCCCTAAACTTATGAAGTCTTTTTTCTGTAGTGGACCAATTTGTTAACATGCCGCCGAGCCACTTTTTATTAACATAATGACACCGAGCCCGTATTGCAGCCCGCGACACTAAATCAGCTGCTTTATTTTTTGTCCCAACAATTAAGAATTGTTTTCCCCTACTTGCTGCATCAAAAACTAAATCACAAGCTTCTGATAAAAAACGAGCAGTTCTAGTCAGATTTATAATATGAATACCTTTACGCTTTGCAGAAATATAAGGTGCCATTCTAGGATTCCATTTCCTCGTACCATGTCCAAAATGAACTCCTGCTCTCATCATCTCTTCCAAATCGATGTTCCAATATCTTTTTGTCATTTCTTTTCACACTTAAAAAGGGGGGCACCCCAAACTAAAATAAATTTTTGTTCCGATGGAACCTTCTCTTGTACCGGGGATGGCCATTTATGCATGAACCAAGCCATTATTTTGTATTCATTATTATCTTTATTAGTGTTAACAAATTACCAAAGCAAATGACTACAGCAAACAACAAAAAATAAAATTCAAAATAGTCCGCTATTAGAAATCATTAAATCCTAGAAAAGTCAGATTTTGAAATAGAAGAGTGACAAAATTCCCTATGGTAGAATAAAATATCCCTCATATCTCCCTCGAATAAAGCTAAATTCTTTGTTTTTTTTTCCAAAAGAATGGTGGTGTGTTGCCGTGAACAATGCACCAATCCTTTGTTGAATCCGGTCCCGGCAGGGATCACCCCCCCTAGAACAACATTTTCTTTCAGGCCTTTTAACCAATCGATACGACCCCGAAGAGCTGCTTTTGCTAAAACCCGAGCAGTTTCTTGAAAACTTGCTTCGGATATAAAACTTTGAGTATTCAAAGATGCTCGAGTTATTCCTAATAAAACGGCTCGATAACAGATTGCTTCTTCTAAAGCACGCCCCGTTCGTTCTGCTCGTAACAATCCAATAAGTTCTCCAGGTAAAAAAACATTAGACATTCCCTCTTCGGAAACCAAAACTTTTGATGTTATTTGACGTACAATAATTTCGATATGCCTATTATGAATCTGCACCCCCTGGGATCGATAAACCTTTTGAATCTTATTAACCAAAGAAATACGACTTTGCACTATAGTTAGCTCAGCACCAATCAAGAATCCCCAAGGAATTCCAAGAATTCTTGTTATACACTTGTTCCAACCCTTAATCCGCTTTTCTAAGTTCAGCGATATTGAATCAATCGAGCGGACTTCTAACACTTGTTCTACTTTTGGAAGACCTTGTGTTATATCACCGGATCTCGATTTTTCATATATAAATGTAACTAATGTATCCCCTTCGGAAAGAATTTCTCTGTAATGCCCATGAACTTTTGCTCCCGGAGTAGCCAAATAGGGCTTAGCGGATCTTATTACTACAGAATCCCTTTGAACAATTAAAACTTGACCCGATTTTAGGTGCGGTTCTTTTTTGGCTATACATACATTTTCACAAAAAAATTGTCCAAGACTAATTATTGTGGACGTTTCCTCATAATAATTATGATGATAATTTTGATGAAGAAAATACCAATTCAATTTGAATGGATTCAAAACAACGTTACTGTTTGGGTCGAGATTAAAAATTATTCCGTTTTCATCGATTAAATACGAGTTAATTACTTGAAAAATATGTTTTAAGTTATCAAGTTGCAAATATTTAATTAAAGAAATCTGATTATACGTGAGTAAAGGCAAAAACAAATAAAAATTTGAAATTTGGGTGGCTGTTCCTAAGGGGCCTGACGAATTTTTAATTGTAATTAGCGTATTTTTTTTTATTGATTGGTTTATCACATTGTGATATTTTACATGATTAAATGGACCCATTCTAAAACAATTAGATGATGATAAAATTAACAAAGATTGGGATTCCTTATTTCGATTTAAGAACATATGAATAGTTCCGTGATTTTGTCTAAGTGATTGTTGAAGAATGCCAGCCTTGGGAGAAATCGGATAAAACGGATTCATCTGATCTGCAGAGATCAATCCCGAATCTGGCGAATTATTCCTTTTTCTTATATATGAAATATGGGATTTCACTAAGCCAATTCTTATGAAATCTCGAATCAAACCCTTTGTACTTACTTCAACAAAGAAAGCACGGACCTCCTCGAGGGAAGAATTTTTTTTATCTTGGTCCCAATTCAAGACTAAACAAGTTCGAACTAATTGAATACTTGTGTCAGAAATTCCTCGAGTTGGTTTGCCATTTCCATAAAGGATATAGTTGAAAACTCGAAGTTGAATATTATCCTTTTCCCGAAAGAGATCTTGTGGGAAGAGTGTTGCCAAATTTATACTGTCCGCTATCTCATAGGTGGCTACGGGCCGCACCAAAACAAAAAACTTTTTCTTGGTTGGTGTGATCCGTTGGACATAAATCCAATTTTTAAATTTTTTGGATTCCTTCGAGTTTTTTTTTCCTCTTCCTGGCGGTATCAAGATGCCACTGTGTCGGGATATTTTATCTGTCTTGTCCGGAAAATGGATATCCCCCGAAAATATTTTGAGTTCAATCCTTTTTTTTTTTCTCTCCACTCGGATCAACCCGCCGACTTGGCTTCTTATATTTAAAGTGAGTCGTGTATCGACTCCAATGATACTATAGTTCTGTACCATTATGGCAGAGGATTCGGGTAAAATGTGCACTTCCTCAGGAATGAAAAAAAAGCGATCTACTTTCATTTCGTATTTTGTCTTAAATTTTTGGACTCCTCGATACTCAATCATATCCTCTTTTTGGATGATTGAATCCGCCTTTAGAGCCCCATATTTAAGAATTCCGGAACTCTTTCTTCGGTATCTAGGATCATCAAAAAAAGCAAAAATACTATTTCTACGGAAAATACCATTTATGGGTATTTCAACCGAGATACCTGAATGCGGTATGAGTTCTTTCTCTTGCTCTTGAATCGATTGGAATGGAATAAGAAATCGATTTCTTCGCCTTTTTGCTAATAAATCTGAGTTCTCATGAAAAATAGCAGAATATATGAAATTAGAATGACTAGTACCTAAGTTTCCATTAAATTCTGAATAATTGGAAATCCCTAAGTTTTTTTGATCCGCAAAATCCGAACTAAAAAATTTTTGGCTCACTTGATCATTATTCACTGAGAGGCTAGAAATAGATTTTCTTTCGGCGGGACGAAAGGGTATGTTCATTTGATCTTGATCTTTATGGATCGAAAAAAGAATTAGACTAGATCCGCACGAACTTCCTGATAATATCCATAAATGACTTGTTTTTGGTAAAAGGTGGACATTACTATATGTAAATTCGGGTGCATGGGACACATCAGTACTCCAGTGCATTTCGCCCTCTGAGTCAGAATAAATATATTTTCTAACCCTCTCTTTAAAATGAAAAGTGTATGTTCCCTCGCGAATCTCAGCAATAACTTGTTCTGATTCCACATATTGATCATTTTGAACTAAAAGAAAACTTTTTGGTGGAATAGTCACGCTATGTATAATATCTTCGCTCTCAATAATTACAGATAAGTCTATATAACATAGAAAGGCAGGATGCCCGTGACGTGTACGTGTAGGATGAACCAAATCCTCATTGAATTTTATTTTTCCATTATAAGGGGCTCGTACATGTTCGGCAGTACCTCCTGTAAATACCCCGCCGGTATGAAAAGTTCTTAATGTTAGTTGAGTCCCCGGTTCGCCGATCGATTGACCCGCGATAATACCTACAGCTTCCCCCAATTCAACTAGGTCACCATGAGTGGGACTCCGACCATAACATAATCGACAGATCCAAGATGTACTCCGACAAGTAAAGGGAGTTCGAATAGATATTGATTGTGTTCCAAAGGTTATTAATCGATTGACAAGTCCAATCCCAAGATCTTGATTTCGAAAGGCGACACATCGGGAACCTATATATATATCGTCTGCTAAGACACGACCAATTAATGTTTGGATAAAAATTCTTTCTGACATCATCCGATTTTTATTTCGAGGACTCACAGAAATCCCTCGGATAGTGCCACAATCTGTTCTACGTACAACAATATGTTGAACTACTTCAACAAGTCGACGCGTAAGATATCCAGCATCTGATGTGCGTACAGCAGTATCTACAACTCCTTTACGGGCTCCATAGCAAGAAATAATATATTCTGTTAAAGACAGTCCTTCGCGTAAATTGCTTTGAATAGGTAAATCAATCATTTGTCCTTGGGGATCCGACATTAATCCTCTCATACCTACTAATTGATGTACTTGAGATGCATTTCCCCTAGCTCCCGAAAAAGACATCATATGGACTGGATTGAAGGGGTCCGTCATCCTAAAATTAGGATTCATTTCTTGTCGCAAATATTCACTTGTAGCATACCATATCTCAATAGATTGGCGTAATTTTTCTACCGCATGTACATTCCCATAATGATGGTGTTTTTCCAAAATCCAACTTTGTTGTTCAGCATCTTGGACAAGCCAGCCCTTAGAAGGTATCGTTAAAAGATCATCAATTCCTAATGAAATGGATGTAGCAGTGGCTTGCTGGAAACCCAGAGTCTTTACTTGATCTAGGATGTGTGATGTATATGCCATCCCGAAGTGATCTATTAATCGGCTAATAAGTCGTTTAATAGCAGTTCCATCTATCACTTTATTGTGAAATACCAGATTGGCCCGTTCCGCCATAAGTACCTCCATATTCTGCTGAATGGGATTCGACAATGAGTTTGAGTCAATGATTGCAAAACTTCCTTTTCTCGATCTTGATTTGCGTAGAATTTTAGGTCAGGAACTATGGTCCGAGTTGAATCGGAGAGGTCCGAATTCACACGGGTGTCCTAGAATTCCTTTTTTTTAATACCATATTATTAGGTATCATATGAACATGCTTGAGAAAAACCTTGTATAGCTTCCTCGATTTCTCGATAAAAAGAAATATGACCAACTGTGGTTCGAATATATATACAAAAAGTTTCTTTTTTTACACTTCTTACTATTAGATAGTGTGCATAAATCTCATGATAGTTACCAAAAGATTCATAGTGAACTTCGATAGGAACTTCTCTTGAAGCAATAACGCGTTGATCTAATTGCCACCGAAGCCACAAAGGACTATCTAAATTGATTCTTTTCTGTCGATAAGCTCCAATTGCATCATAGGAATTGCAAAAAAAAGGTTCTTTCGTATACTTAGAGTTTGTTTCGTAAATTCTTTCATTTTGATAGTTTTTTCGATTACATGGATTATATCTGTTTGCACAAATACCTCGACGGGTGC
>NC_141892.1:20275258-20277758 GCF_030686135.1 Camelina sativa | reverse complement strand
CCAAAATAGCATTTTCTTTTGACCCAATTTTTTTTTTCTCCTTATCGGTCAAGAAAGATAAGAAATTTTCAGGGTAGCAAACATTCTCTAGAATTTCTCGTAGATTCAAACCCATAGCTGATGATAGAACTAGAATAGATATTTTTTGTTTCCTACTCACCCGAGCCCATATTCTTGCTTTTTTATCAATCTCTAATTCTAACCTGCCTCCCCAATCTGATATTATGGTGCCGGTATAGACCGAAATCCCGTTATGATCCAATTCTGACTGGTAATAGATACCGGGACTTTGCAATATTTGATTGATCACAATTCTGTATATTCCGTTTACTATAGAAGTTCCAAGGGAATTCATTAAAGGAATGTTTCCAATAAAAATTCTTTGTTCTTGCATATTCCTACTGGTTTTCCAAATTAATCCCGCGGATACATATAATTCAGAAGAATATGTAAGTGATTCATAGACAGCATCTCGTTCTTTTATCAGAGGTTCTACCAATTGATATGTTTCCACAAATAATTGAAATTCAATTTCGTGATCTATATCTTCAATTTTTGGAAACTTAGAAAGTTCTTCTATTAAACCCTGATCAATAAACCGATAAAACCCTTCAAATTGTATCTGATTAAATCCGGGTATTGTAGATGTTCCCTCTTTTTCATCCCCAAGCATCTTTTTTGAATTTCCCATTTATCCGTTTATTGAAAAAATCCCATCCCATCTCTCATTCTTCACCGAATCATATCCATAGAATTCGATCTAGCAATAATGGAATTTCTATTCTGTTTACTGAATCACATGAAATTTTATCCAACTCCAAGATATATGGAATGTATGAAATACGTATGAACGGAGACTAGATTCAATTGGAATTAAAAAAAAAAAAATAGATCCAACATGGAACAGAATTGAGAAATACCACTGGAACTTACGGAGTTTTGTAAAGACTAGAAAAAAAGTAATTTCATTTTCACCTATGATATTACATATTCCAATTCGATTGCATACCATTAAAAATTTATTCATCATTGGATCTGTTCGAGCAGATAAACATATAATAAATAGAAAACTTTTTTTTTAACCACTTTACTTTTTCATGTATTTGTATTTCATTGTTTAAAAAAAGATTTGCAGAAAAGAGATTGATTTTTCCCTATTTTGAATAGAATAGTTAGAATATCAAAAAATTGAAGTAGGTAAGAAAACTTGTGTTTTTTTATTTATTAATTTTTTTATTATTAAAATAAAAAAGAATGCACAGATATATATGTCTCTTTTTCTTCTTTTATTGTGGTACAGTTCTATTTGGGACAGCACATGCTGTGCTTTATCAAAAAGGAAATGTTCTCTTCAAGTCAAGGGAAAAATTGAAATATAAAAATTTATTGAGAATTACTCCTCAAAAGCATCCCTAGAGAGATAAAATACCCCATTATAGAGCTATAGCTCTATAACACAACATAACGTATGTTCTGATTCTGGGGTTTACATATACTCATAATTACTGTTATAATTGAAATTGAAGAAGATTTCTTTTTAATTGAAAAAAAACTCAATATAGATGAGTTATAAATGTATTTCTAATGATTTTCTTAATATTATTAGAAATAAAAAAAAGTAGATTTTAATTTTAATTCAAAAAAGGTAATGAATTTACAGTCAATAGTTAATGGTTCTGGTTTGTACTAGATTCTATATTTTGTGACTTAAAATCTATATATATATTTTTTTCGGAGTTGAAAAAGAAAATTGGAATCTAGTTTCTATCGTTTTGGCGGCATGGCCGAGTGGTAAGGCGGGGGACTGCAAATCCTTTTTCCCCAGTTCAAATCCGGGTGCCGCCTCAACAACAGACTTTAAATATCAAACGTAGGAAACGACTCTTGATACTTTCTTTTCGTTATTCTAAGCCCCCGGCTCTCGAGGTTCTATTATCTAACCTAAAGTTTTGCCTATCAGATTCAAGGAAAACTTCAAGTAGTGGAGGGCAATCTGTAAATCTTTACTTGCCACTACTAATTTAGTTCCATTTACTGAGTTTTCAATTAGATTGGATAGCCAGAGAGGGAATTTAATTAATAGTTTTGGAAAGGACCTAAGATACTTTGGATATAGACTCATGAAAGTCTCGGAATGCTCAGACATTCAATAAATATTAGATTAGATTAAGAATTGCCTTTCATTTTACTTCCAAAAATAAAAAATCATAAAAGAAAGAAAAAGTCTTCTTCTTTCTACATGTGAGTCAGATTCCTTGGATACTTCGAAAAATGTCCGTTTGCTTGTGTTTACATCTTGTCGATTCTACTAGAAATTCTATAATTAAGAATAACTCATTATAAGATAAGATAAGTGGATTTTTGGAGTAGTTCGTCAATGGTGACCAAATACCTCTCCCTTTTTTTGACTCTGCACCAGTGATTTCACTATTATTAGTGAACAATAATGGAATAGTTTCTTCATATTCATAGAAATAGGGGGCAGAATTCACATGGATAT
>NC_141892.1:20258953-20263953 GCF_030686135.1 Camelina sativa | reverse complement strand
GATCGCAAATCCCAAGTTTGTCTATGAAGAGCAGATCTAATTGTATTAGTGTCTATAATTGATTTCTTCTGTGTAATACTAATTGATAGGGCCTCATTGGTAAGTGCTACAAGATCTCGTGCACTGGAACCCATGGTTATAGACTCGAATCCATTAGTATGGAACATTTTCTTTTCCAAGTGAAATCCCCTAGTATAGGAAAGAGTGAAAAAGTGCTTTCGTTGTTGTGGAATAAGAAGCCTTCGTATTTTAATGCATGTATTTAATTTATTCGGGGCTATTAGAGCGGGATCCACTTTTTGGGGAATATGAGTCGAAGCAATAACAAGAATATTTCTAGTGGAACATCTTTCACAATCCCTGGAGAGCGAGTTCACCAATAGACCGAGGGCTAAGTAACTCGACTCATTCACATCAAGATCATGAATGTTTGGAATCCATATTATGCAAGGAGACATTGCTTTTGCTAATTCGAATTGAAGGGTGATATAAAATCGGTCTATTTCCGACATCATATCCATAGTTAGCGCATTCATCATAGTTAGAAGCTCCCGCTCCGTATCAAGTTCACGATCAATATCGTTACTAGCATCAATATCGTCACTATCATCAATATCGATATCATCAATAAAAAAACCTTTCGGCTTGTTATCCAGGAACTTGTTCAGAAATACTGTAATGAAAGGAACATAGGAGTTTGTCGCTAGGTATTTGACCAAATAGGATCGTCCAGTTCCTATAGAACCTATCACTAAAATACTCCTAGAGGGGGATAGGGCTAAGCGGAGCGAAAAGGGTTTTCCATGAGACGGGAAATGAAAACTATTAGCCCCACACGAAGTTTGTGAATAAGTGATTGTCTGATAATGAGCAAGGAATATCCGTCTTTCTGCTAAACAGGATGTATTGAACTCATAATTCATTAGATACTTTTTATGAATGTCAACTAAGTATCGTAAGTAAATTGTTCCCGGTTGTTCAATCATTTGATAACCAGAGTCATTCTTTGATAAATGATCACTATGAGTCAGACTCAATAGAATTTGATCAATCCTTTTTTCTGCCCTTAAGGTGGAGAACTGAACCAAGAATTCTCTTTCTTTATCATCAATCGAATCACTGTTCGCGACCCAGGATTCTATTTTATCATCAATCCAATCACCGCTCACGTTTTTTCTTTTTCTTATCAATGAATAGATCTCTTTACTTGTATGACTTAGATGTCTCGTATTTCTCGAAAAAGTGATTCGATTGATGGGATTTGGTATGATACTTATGAGATCGATGATATCGATGAAATTTTTTTTCAAATCTTTCTTCTTAGAACGTATTGATTTGACCCCATAAGCGGGATCACCACCCCATAGCATGTTGCCACCAGAACCCCGTATTTCTTCTAGACAATCTCCTAATTGTTCCAGAGCAACTAGAAAAAGATTCTTTAACCAGAAAGAATTCAGTTCAGATGTAGGATACCTATCCAGAAGTTTTCGCAACTCAATCATGTATGATGGAATCATCAAAGATTTGATCTTTTCGAACTCTGTCTGTAACTCACTATAGGCTCGGGAAACAAAGAGAAGATGTGTACGAACGATATATCCAGCAACAAGAAGAAGGAAAAGGATTGAATAGAGGACCTCACGAACATTTGGCGATCTCAGATGTGTCGATATCAATGATGACTCATTATTTCGATGAATCATTTCTTCGGACAGAAGAAGATTATGTAAAGACTTACTCGAAATCTCACTTATCAGATTCCTTTGTGGAAGACACAATTTTTTCTGAAGAATTCGCCATGATATATCTAATCCATGCATAATATCATGAAAAATGGATACAAATTTTTGACTGCTACTTAGTATCCGCAATAGGTCTGAAAAAGTATCTAAAAATATCAAATTTAGATATTTGTACCCTGTCGAAGTAAAGAACCATGGCATATATGTTTGGAATAGATTCCATTTTGAGAGAGTTGAAAAAGCACTATCTCGTTGAAAGGTTCTATCCATCTGCCCTTTGTCAACGCATTTTTTTAGGCAAAGACTCCGTTTTTTCCTCTGTAAATATTTCTCAGAACATGGAGTGTGAATCAAACCCATGTTTGAATTGAAATTGAGATACTGATGCAAGCTCTTCTCTTCTGAATCGGATAGATTCATATCTGAAAGAGTTTGACAATACGTTCTTTCAAAATTGACTCTTTGTCCCTCTATTAGAGGTGTTCCAGAAATGTCTGCAATCGAGTAAATAGCTCTACGAACTAATGGATCGGATCGAATTGGAAAATGGAAAGATTTGTACAAGTTATACCTTTCGTCACCACTTTGTGGAAAATCGTTAGATATGAATATGTTAGATACCTGTGACTCGATTGACGAAGGTGAAATAGTATCTCTCTCCAAAAAAGCATGTTTTTTTTTACCACCGCACGAAGAAAATATTTTGTTGTGAATGAACAAGATAGTGAGGAATTGTCCATACGTAAAATCAGAATTATTGAGACGGGCCTTTTCCACATAAAAAGGGAATCTTTTGTTACAATAGAAGCAGAAGTGATGTGGATTATTCAAGAATCAAAGTCGATTTGCTTTAGAAAAAGAAGATATCAATGAACTTCTCTGAAATGGTTTCACGGGATTCAGCCAATTGTCTTGATCGTGGGATACGATTGAGAAATAGGAATCCGTGTTATCAAAAGATTTCCTGCGATTCTTTCTAGTATGGAATGAGTCAATCATCCACTTTGGTATTTTATTGAACAAAAATGGTGATATTGTTCCTCCATTGATCAAGAATTTCGATTTTTGGGAAGTATTATGATCATCCAATAAAAAGGGTTTCAATTTTTTCAAATGAACGATTTGAAGACCTATTGATTCTAACAACTGATTGCAGAGTTGATCGTTCGGACCTTTCAATTCATAGATGTGGATCTCAGACCTATGAATGGGGATATTCTCGAAACTCACAAAGAAAAAAGGAAGTGAGTTAGACAAAAAGAGAAGTAACTTGGACAAAAAAAGAAGTAACTTGGACAAAAAGAAACGAAGTAACTTAGACAAAAAGAAACGAAGTGACTTAGACAAATCTTTTTTATCAATAACCTCAGACCAATCAATCGAATATTGATTAATACATAATTGATCGAACACTACTTGAAAACGGCTCTTCCGCTCAGAAACGAAATGTTCCAAATGCTCCTGGAAATTCTTGCTCCCATTGGACCATTTGTATCTATATGCATTAGGATCCCGATTTATGGATCTCTCGGTTTGAGAAAGAAAAATAAGAGGATCGAACCATTTCTTCTGACTCTTTTTCAAATTCGATAAATGTTGGTTGATCGTATCTTTCATTATAGTTCTATGATTCAGAGTATCATTTCCTATCAGATCCCTTTGAATTCCATATTCGAAGTTGCGATCAGGTCTCTTCATTAAAAAGAATCGATTCAATACATTTCTTATGTACCCATAGGGACTATATTGGAATTGGATTTGAATCATATTTCGGATCAATCTATATTGATTGACTGCCTCCATTATGTTGCTGCTAGCAAATACCACTCTTTTTGGATCTTCCAAATAATTCCCGCAGGAGATCCGGACCCAATTTTTTCTGATCCTTCGATAAAAAGATTCATTTTCTTCATAAAAAATAGGAGGTAGAACCAATAAAGATTTCTTTTTCGATTCATCCCTGAAGTTGAAAACCTCCTTCAAGAATTGTCTTTGATCCAATCCGTAGGAATCAATAGAAAAGGCAAATCCCTTATGATACACCAGATCCGGCTCGGTTATTGATAGAGTGAATAGATCTGCCATTTCTTGAAATCTCTCTTCTGACTCGTGGCGTAACGTGTATCCCCCCCTCTTCCGTTCATGGAATAGATGAAATAAATCAAAAAATGGATTTTTGTTCAAGAATGAAATCTTATTGGAACTGTCCATATCCAGTTCATCCTTCGGAACCATATCACATCCCAGATCTGATGAAATAGGATGAATTGAGACGGTATTTTGTAAATACGTAATTATCTTGAATATATTAACTATTTCTTTATTTTCCGATCGCCTGGAAGGGACAAAAGAAACATCTTGTTCTTTCTTCAACAATTTCTGATCCCTAGTGGACCTCTCAGTAGGATTCGAACCCAGATGAAGTTCTGACCATCTGTCAGAGAAAAAAGAACGAATGGCTCTTGTAGGATTCCCAAGAAATTCTTCGCTTTCTTCCGGAAGCAGATGATTATTCATCCGCTTCTCACGTTCCGTGAATAGCCGGGGCATTGAGGAATAGCCAGAAAGGTATTTAGGGAATCGGTCTGATTCTATCTCTCTTCCTTCCGTTTGAATAAAGGAAGGATCCAAAAGAATCGATCTTTCTTTTAGTTGTTGAATCTCTCTTTGATTGATCAATGTGTGATATTCCGAATCCTCATTACTAATGGAATCGAAAGGATCTATGAATTGATCAGAAGATCCGTTCAATTGGCTAGAATCCGTTACTTGAACGAAACTAGATCTTGTAGAATCATATTGAATATTTGACGATACGTTTCGTACCTTGCTAAAAAATCTATCCTTGTTTACCAACCACACATTGTCTAACCAAATCCAATTCTCTCTCGATATTTTCCTAAAAAAATCCGATTCGTGCGGATTCTTCCCCCAACTAACGAAGAGATCTTGGTGGAATTGCCACATATGAAATTGAGCACAATTTTGCAAAGAAATAGCCCACTTGTTTCTCGAGAAGAGATGGGAAACATGCTCAATATTATTTGATTGAATAGTTGACCCAGCTCCTTGTTGTTTGAAGAAACCCTCCACTTCAATTGGTATTTTTTCACGAAAAGCAAACATGAGATAACAAATCCAGTCTTTCACTAAGATTTCGAATAGCTGTCCCGAATTCAAGTTGATTATGTTTCGCCTCTTACTCGGAGAAAGACGATCAAACAATTCCCAATCATGGCCCTTGCGGATCGGATC
>NC_141892.1:20236453-20253953 GCF_030686135.1 Camelina sativa | reverse complement strand
CTCAGAACCCAATTATTCATGATTGACCAATTCATTAAGATAAAGAATATCCAAATACCAAATTCGCACTCGATATAATCTTTTAGAAGCATAATAACTTCTTGGGAAGATTAAAGAAAGAACTTGGTCTTCGCCCGTAAGGAATTCTTCCAATAAACCCGAGCCCAACCTTTTTAAAAAAGCACGTACAGTACTTTTGTGTTTACGAGCCAAAGTTTTAACACAACAAAGACGAAGTATATATTTTATTCGATACAAATTCTTTTTTTTTGAAGATCCGCTGTAATAATGAGAAATATTTCTGCATATACGCACAAATCGGTTGAGAATATCAGAATCTGATGAATCCGTCCAGGTCGCTTTACTAATGGGATGCCCTAATATATTACAAAATTTATCTTTAGCCAATGATCCAATAATAGAAGAAATTGGAATTTTGCTATCCAATTTTATTCTAACATTATCGATTAGAAATGAGTTTTCTAGCATTTGACTACGTACCACTAAAGGGTTTAATTGCAAACTTGACAGATAACCCAGAAACTCTAAATTTTCTTTAGATAATTTATTTATCTTGACCTTTTGCGATTGAAACCATACGGAAAAATAACATTGCCAGAAATTAACAAAATAATATTTCCATTTATTCATCAGAAGCGCCGTATCCTTTGTTGCCAGAATGCATCTTCCGTGATATCTAACATAATGTATGAAAGGATCCTTGAGCAACCCTAGGATCACCGGAAAATTATTAACAAAAACTTTTAAAAAATGTTGTATTTTTCCATAGAATAAAATTCGTTCAAAAAGGACTTCATAAGATGTCGATCGTAAATGCGAAGACCTATTGCGTAGAAAGAAAAGGATCGATTCGTATTCACATACATGAGAATTATATAAGAACAAGAAAAATCTTGGATTCAAAATTGATTTTTTTTTAATATAAAACTTCTTCCAATTGCAATACTCGTATAAACAGAACCGAAAAAAATGCAAAGAAGAGGCATCTTTTACCCGGTAACGTAGGGTTTGAACCAAGATTTCTAGATGGATGGGGTAAGGTATTAGTACATCTAACACATAATTAAAATGTGTTAATTTGTCTTCTAAAAAGGGAAATATTGAATGAATTGATTGTAAATTATAAGATTTTTTTAATTGTTTTCCTTGAAAAGAGGATCCTAATCTTAGGGAAAATGGAATTTCTACAATCACTGCAAATAAAACGGATATCATTTGATAATAGAAAAGACTGGTATGCCCCAAAAAGGAGTTTTGGTTCAAATCCTTAGTGGGAATAATCAAACGATTCTGTTCATACATTCGCAAAATTAAGCGTTTCACAATTAGTAAACTATATTTTTTGTCATAATCCGTATTTTCCAAGAAAATAGAGGGATTTCTATTTAATCTATTTAAACCATGATCATAAGCAAGTACATAAATATACTCCCGAAAAAAAAGTGGATATAGAAAACTCTGTTGCCGAGCCCCATCGAACTCTAAATATCCTTGAAATTTCTCCATTTGGATTGAAATTCGATTTGAACCGAAGGTAAAGTCTTTATTTTCTTGAGTTCTGAAATGACACATAGTGCGATACAGTCAAAATAAGGTATTAGACTACGAAAGCAATAGATACCTCATAAACAGGTAGACTGCTAACCGGATTCTCTATTCTCTATCTTTAATAGGTTTCTGTTCGTTATATTATAGAATAACAAAACAAGATTATTAGAAATCCTTTATTTTTTTAACCTAATCGCTCTTTTGATTTTGGAAATATATATATATTTTTTATCAATATACTGCTTCTTTTACACACTCCAACCTAATCCAAATGGACTAGTTAAAAAAATAATTAGGACTTATGAAAAAAATTGATAATAACACGCAAGAAAAAAATGCCTTCCCATACCCGTATTAGGCACTAATTTATTTTTAACATTTAATTAGTTTGGGTAATTTTTCAAATTACGAATGGAAGCTCGTTTCTTTTTTTTTTCCTGGAATAAGGAAAACTGGTTTTTTATCCATCCATTTATATTTATTCACTTGACCCAAATTGGAATTCTTTTTTTTTTACATCAAAAAAGGGTTGTACCGATCAGGAAAGCAAAAAAATGTTATCTGAATTCTCCCTTGATACGACATGCTATTTTTTCCATTCATTCCTTTCAGGATCAGTCGTGGTCTTACAAACTCTACCGCAGATTTGGACGAATCCTTTTCTTCATACAAATGTGTAAAAGATGCTAGTCGCACTTAAAAGCCGAGTACTCTACCGTTGAGTTAGCAACCCCAAAAAACAAAAAAAGAACGTACTGCAAATATGTAGATACAACCAGAATAAAGAAAAAAATCCAGTCGTGTGTGCGTCAGGGATAAATAGATCCATTTATCTATGAGAGAATTATATTTGGTCCATACAATGTTGTCAATATGATTATGAATTTTTCATATAGTGAAACGAATAGAAAAAAATCAATAAAAAAGCTTAACCCCTTGGTTTGTTAGTTCATACAATGAATGAAAACTAAGCCCGTTAAGATAATCTCAAATCTTTTTATACTTTTTTAGACCCACTTTTTATGGCCTTTCATTTTTTATGATGAATAAATTATTCATATAATAATATATATATTAGTTTTATTCAGAATTAATATATTATTTTCTATTTTATATACAGTATTTTTTTCTATACAGTAAAATTTTGTATTTATAAAAAAATTCGAATTTATATAATCGAGATCCAAATTTTTTTTCATAAATTTGTTTATTATTATAAAACATAATAGTTGTTCGCAGGTTTTTTTTTAGTATTCGTATCTTAGGAGGAATACTAATAAATCAAAATAAATATGATGGAAGTGAAAGATAAGAGTAGATAAAATTTGATATCAAGCTATATACGAGTCTTTCACATCCTCTTTTTTATATTCCAAAAAGGTGTAGGACTCGAGTAAAATAGAATACAAAATGTCGAGCCAAGAGCACCTATATTCCTATATAAAAATATAAAAAGTGGCGGATGAAAAAATCCACAGCAGATCAGGTCCTTCAATTCAAGTCGCACGTTGCTTTCTACCACATCGTTTTAAACGATGTTTTACCATAACATTCCTCTAGTTTGTGTAATTGATTCAATTATGGAATCATGAATAGTCATAGTTCAGTCAGTATATCGTAACCGATACCTTTTCTTTCTCTATGAATGGAATAGTGAATTTACGCGTAAAGGTTCAGTCAGAATTCAAATGAATCCCATATTAGTTTGAATAGAAATCTATATTTATATCTATAAATATAGATTTTTTTGAATTCGGTTAAAATAATGAAAAATAAGTTTATTCTTCTTTTCATTTCAATATTTTATTCTTAAAAAAGATTGGATTTTTAAACAGAAAGAGAAAGATGGTGTACAAAGGCAATAGAAGATTGATTCGGTAATGACTATACTCTGGGACGGAAGGATTCGAACCTCCGAATAGCGGGACCAAAACCCGTTGCCTTACCGCTTGGCTACGCCCCATTTCGCTTTTTATTCAAGACTACTAAAAGAGTAATATTCCTATTGGTTGTTCGTCAATTCAAAATTAAATATAGGTTACGTCGGTGCTAGAGTTTTAACACGTGTAGATAGCAAATAAAACTTACTTTATTGATCATTACATAGAATTCAATTAAGATATTGTATGAAAATATTATTTCTTTAATTCTCATAAGAGAATGAAAGGATTTTTGATTGAGTAAGTTCAACAAAGTCTTTTTAGACTATCTTTCTTTATTTTTTCCTTATATAAAAAATATATTAATAACTCAATCAAAATTAAATTATCCACAAGAACACCAATTTTTGTTATGCTTAATATATTTAATTTGATCTGTATTTGTTTTAATTCTGCCCTTTTTTCAAGCACTTTTTTAGTCGCCAAATTGCCAGAGGCCTACGCCTTTTTGAATCCAATCGTAGATGTTATGCCCGTAATACCTCTTTTCTTTCTTCTCTTAGCCTTTGTTTGGCAAGCCGCTGTAAGTTTTCGATAAAATGCAATTCTTAATACTGTTTTAAAAAAATTCACGTTTTTTGTTCTTCCAACAATTCAAAAGATCAAAAAATCTTGACGGCAGCCATACTAAATCTGGATCATTTCTATTTCCTAAATTTTATCCTCTTTTCCCTAAATGAAAGAACCTAATTAGATTCGAGTTCACAAAAAAAAAAATATCTAGATGTTGGTATGCAAATCTGTTTGAATATCAAAGATTCGACTATTATCTTAATTACAACTGACTTTCTGAAACTTTTTTTTTTTTCTTTTTTGGTATCAAAATTAGATATTTGATATAAAAATAGAGAATCTATTCTCTTTTTTTTTTTTTAGTAAGATCTTGGAGATTGTGTAATGCTTACTCTCAAACTTTTTGTATACACTGTAGTTATATTCTTTGTTTCTCTCTTCATATTTGGATTTCTATCTAATGATCCAGGACGTAATCCGGGACGTGAAGAATAAAAAAGAAAGGTTTTTTATTGCTTTATTTAATTAGTGGAAATGCTCTAATTTTATTAGGATTTTATCTATTACACATCATCAAAAGGAGAAAGGGAAAGAGAGGGATTCGAACCCTCGGTACGATTAACTCGTACAATGGATTAGCAATCCAACGCTTTAGTCCACTCAGCCATCTCTCCGAATAAAAAGGGATACTTATTAGGTTCCATTAAACAAAAAAAAGGTTTGAAAAAGAACCTTCTCCACTTTATTCTTAAAAAGCTTTCTTTTTTTGTATAGATTATTCTTTATATTATATATATTTTTTCATTTTCTATATTTTATTATATATATATAAATTTCTTTTTTATTATATAAATATATTTATCCTCTATTTATATATATAATATATATATTACTATTATATAAATAAATGTTTTTGTTTTTATAGAACTTTCTCAGTAATTCTAGTTACATTAAAAATTTAGCTAAAGATTAGGCGCGAACTCGAAAGAGAAATAAATAAAACTACAATCATAGAAATAGAGAATCCTTTTTTTTTGTCTCGTCAAAACACAAGTAAAAGATCTTTTTTATTTTAATAGCCTGGCCTGGTCAGTCCCCAGCCGGGCCTTTTTTTGTTAAAATTAAAAAGACTCATCCGATGGATTTTTAGACAAAAAAAGATTTGAAATAAAAAAAGTGGAATTTAATTCGCTTTTACTAATTTTATTAAGTCAACGCTAGAATTTTCTAATTTTTTTTCAGATTTTTTTATTACACCCCCGATTACTTTGTTCGACAAAAGGTTAATTTATATGCAATAATTGCATTGTAGCGGGTATAGTTTAGTGGTAAAAGTGTGATTCGTTCCTTTAATCCCTTTAATAGTTAAAGGGTCTCTCGGTTTGATTCATCTTCCGATCAAAAATTTTATTTCTTAAAAGGATTTAGTCCTTTCCCTTTCAATGAAAGATTCAAGGAAGATTATAGATTCTCGTAATTTGTATCCAAAGACTCTAATCAATTGTAAATTTGGATTATGAAATTTCGAAACATAATTTTTGAATTGGATGACTATTTACAATTCAATAAGTATAACAAGAGGATCCATGGATAAAGCTAGAAAAGTGTCTTTCTTATCGTAACTAAATCTTCAGTTCTATATCATTGTTTGGTATAGAAAAAATTGAAGCAAAATAGCTATTAAACGAGAACTTTGGTTTACTAAAGACATCGACATATTATATTGTTTTAGCTCGGTAGAAACCAAATACTTTTCCTAAGGATTCCGTTAAATAGAAATAAAGAACGAAGTAACTAGAAAGATTGTTCGAGTTCGCCTGATCTATCTTCTAGAAGGATCATCTATAAAGCAAAATTTTCTGTGAAAGTACCCAGACGGAAAAAAGCTAACATAGATGTTATGGGTCGAATTTTGATTTCGTTCCCGTCTTTTTTTATTTGGGAAGTTCTCCATCCATCATAAAGGAGCCGAATGAAACCAAAGTTTCATGTTCGGTTTTGAATTAGAGACGTTAAAAATATAAAAATGATCGATCGACGTCGACTAAAACCCTTAGCCTTCCAAGCTAACGATGCGGGTTCGATTCCCGCTACCCGCTCTAAATTCACAATTGCCCCTTTTTTTTATTAGAGACAATTTTCTCTATTAGAATTGTCTAATAGCAATTGTGTATTGAATTCAGTTCAATACACAATTGCTAAAAAGATTTCGCACATTCTTTTTTTTTAACAATTGGAAAGTAAAAAAAAAAAGCGAAAAGCGTCCATTGTCTAATGGATAGGACATAGGTCTTCTAAACCTTTGGTATAGGTTCAAATCCTATTGGACGCAATATCAATATATCTATATTGATATTTATCTATTATTTCCATTTCTATATATTATATATAATATATTTTTATTCTATTTCGAAAAAAGCTAAGAAATAAATAGAATAAGAAAGAAATTCTGAATGCTTTAAGATTTAATATTAAACAGATATATAGTTATATACTTCTTTCTATTATATATACTTGACTTGTAGACTTCTATTTATAGATTATAGAATTTCTTAAAAATTTAATTAAAATTAAAGAGTCAAATTGACTAAAGAATCAAAAAAAAGAACGTTTCATTTCTTTTTTTATACTTTCTCCTGAAGTAGAAAACGTTCTAGTTGCTCTTGAATACCTTCTTTCAAAAAGCTTTCTGCTTCAGCGGTTAATGTCTTGGTAGAGGCTATGATTTCTTGAAACTGAGGTTTATTCGTTTTTAAGTAAGTGCGTAACTGAACGAGAAATTTTCTTACTTGTCCAATTTCTAATCCATCCAGATAACCATTTGTTCCGGTATAAATGGTCATTACCTGTTCTTCCACTGTGAGAGGGGCTGATTGGGATTGTTTCAGTAACTCACGCAATCGTTGACCTCTTGCCAATTGATTCTGAGTAGCTTTATCGAGATCAGAAGAAAATTGGGCAAAGGCTTCTAATTCAGCGAATTGAGCCAATTCCAATTTTAATTTTCCAGCTACCTGTTTCATAGCTTTAATTTGAGCGGCGGACCCTACTCTCGAGACAGAAATCCCTACATTAATAGCAGGTCTGATTCCAGCATTAAAAAGATCGGCGGATAAGAATATTTGTCCATCTGTAATGGAAATTACATTAGTAGGAATATAAGCTGAAACATCTCCTGACTGGGTCTCGACGATTGGTAAGGCAGTCATACTTCCTTCACCTAATTGAGAGCTTAATTTAGCGGCTCTTTCTAAAAGACGTGAATGTAAATAAAAAACATCTCCTGGATAAGCTTCACGACCCGGCGGTCTTCGTAATAGAAGAGACATTTGTCTATAAGCTTGTGCTTGTTTGGAAAGATCATCATAAATTATTAAAGTGTGTTGTTCACGGTACATAAAATATTCAGCCAAGGCTGCTCCTGTATAAGGCGCGAGGTATTGTAACGTAGCTGGGGAATCGGCCGTTTCAGCTACCACAATAGTGTATTCCATTGCCCCTCGTTCCTGTAAACTGGTCACTACCTGAGCCACGGAAGAAGCTTTTTGACCAATAGCTACATAAACACATATTACATTTTGACCTTGTTGATTGAGAATTGTATCTGTGGCTACTGCTGTTTTACCGGTCTGTCTGTCACCAATAATTAATTCTCGCTGGCCGCGTCCTATAGGGATCATGGAATCAATAGCAATAAGTCCTGTTTGAAGGGGCTCATATACAGAACGTCTCGAAATAATACCTGGGGCAGGAGATTCAATTAACCGAGATTCAGAAGCTGAAATCTTACCTCGACCATCAATAGGGTTAGCCAAGGCGTTTATAACACGCCCCAAATAAGCCTCACTCACGGGTATCTGAGCAATTTTTCCCGTAGCTTTGACTGAACTTCCTTCTTGGATCATCAAACCGTCACCCATTAATACAACACCAACATTATTTGATTCTAAATTAAGAGCAATACCTATAGTACCCTCATCGAATTCTACTAATTCACCTGCCATTACTTCATCAAGACCATAAACACGAGCGATGCCATCGCCCACTTGAAGTACGGTACCGGTATTTACAATCGTTACTTCTCTATTATATTGCTCAATACGTTCACGGATAATATTACTAATTTCGTCGGCTCTAATGGTTACCATGAGTATTGTCCTGATTCTTTTTTGAAAGAAAAAAAATAATGCCTATCATAATCGTAAGGAAAGGACTAATCAGTTATTTCTTTCATCGTACCAAACATCCCAATATTTGCATTAATAGTACGTAAATGTAACTCGTTACTCAAACAACTATTAAGGGTTCCTATAGCTCCTTGTAAAGCTTGTTGGAAAACCCGTTCGCGGACTTGATTAATTGTTCTTTGTTGCTCAAAAAGAATGGTTTCATTTTTGTAATTTTCTAATTGTTTCAAAGTCTTATAAGTTGAATTAATCAAATTTAATTTTTCTCGTTCGATTTCAGAGTATCCATTCACGCGAAACTGATCCGCTTCCGTTTCTACTTTACGCAAGCGAGCCCGGGCATTTTCTAATTGTTGAATAGCTCCTTCACGCAGTTCTTCTGAATTTCTAATAGTATTTAATATCCTCTGCTTTCGATTATCTAATAAATCATTTAATGAAAGTAGATTATCTTTCCATTCATTAAAAAAAAAAAAAAAGTTCTATGATCCCTTCCCGAACCAAATATGAATCTTTCGATTCATTTGGCTCTCATGCTCATTTATTCCAATCATTTATCAATTATTTATGAGACTTCCATTCCCATCTTTTTCATGCAATGAGCCTACCCTCTCCCGAGTTTTTTTATTCAATTCATATTCAATATATATTTATATCGAAAAAGATCACCAATCCAAGATAAAAATATTCGGAGGATTCTTCTGACCAATGAAAAATCAATAATTGTCAGCAAAGTTGTTTTTTTTTTTCTTGAAATCCAAAGAATTCTTATTACTTTATACGTAGGTTATCAATTCTGCATTATAAAAAAAGACTCAAAAAATTTTATCGACATGAGTGTTTTATATCGAAAAAAGTCTACCAATTCTTTTTGAAATTTTTATTCAGTTTTTTATTAGACTACATTTTTTAATTTTTTAATAGTAGAAAGAGTACCATGTTGCATCTGAACTTCAAACAGTTTAGCTTTAACCATGTTAATTAATTGTCCCAATTTTTGGTTGATAGAGAATCAAAGTAAAGCGGACTTACCAAAGAATAACGAAATGCTATGGTTCTAAAATATGATTTTTTTTATTCAGAAGTAATTCGCGGGATTATGCACTTTTTCCTAGTTATAGTGCCACTGGGTGAATCCAGCCTATTCTTGAAATGAACAACTCACACACACTCCCTTTCCAAAAAAGATCAATACACCGAAAACTACACTTAGATTTATTGGATTTGTTGCTAAAATATCGGTATTAAATCCGAAACTCCCGGCGGATGGCCAGTGACCCAAGTAAACGAAAGAATCGGTTAAATTTTTCATATAATCTCCTCTTCTAGCTAAACTATAAAAAAAAAGAACTCTGTCCTTTTTTTTATTCTTTTTATTTTCAATAAAAAGAAATTTTAATTTAATAATTTAATTTACCTCTTTGGATATTTGTAAACAGAATCAAAAACCTATTCTATTTACAAACGTATTTTCCAAAATTTTTAATTTTCAATAATAATAATGAGACTTATTAGAATTAAGCTAGAATTTGAGACCAAGTTTTATGTCAAGTTCAAAAAACCTAAACTTCCTTTTTTTCGCAACACTCCTTAAAAAAAGTTTCTATTAAACTAAAAGAATAAGGGGAAGGAAGAAAGCGAATCGATGTGCTAATTCCCCATCCTCAAATTAGTCCTTCCCAAGGATTGTTGTCTCAATGAATAATTGTAGGAGTTAAATCTTGATAGAATTAAAAAACTACAAAAAAAAATCCCGAATTTTATGATTTCTGGGATTAAACAAAAGGATTCGCAAATAAAAGCGCTAATGCTACAACCAGGCCATAAATTGTTAAAGCTTCCATAAAAGCCAAACTAAGCAATAAAGTACCTCGGATTTTTCCTTCTGCCTCAGGTTGTCTCGCGATACCTTCGACAGCTTGACCCGCAGCTGTACCTTGACCAACTCCAGGTCCAATAGAAGCAAGCCCAACAGCCAACCCAGCAGCAATAACCGAAGCAGCAGAAACCAGTGGATTCATGATAAGTTCCTCACACCAAAATAAAGAAATAGTTAATGATACAATCATCAAATGACTTAGGACGTAATTCTAATTAAGTAATCGCTAAGATTCATCGAGCCAAAATAACCAAAAACTAGAATTGAAATAATATAATAAAATGAGTGAATCATAAGAATTACTTTAATAGTAGTTCCTATTCACGGGATTTTTAAAAATCCATAATATAGATATACGACTTTTTTATGCCATTTATTTTTTGTGAACCATTCTTTGAATTCTTCATTCTTTTTTTATCGTTTTTTCAGCCAATTCACAGATAAAAAGGAAGAATTTATAATCGAATCCCTATCTAAATAGAAATTCACAAAAGCATGTAGAGCAGATTCAAATTATATAGATCTTTAACTCATATATACCTAGGCAATATCAAATATCACATATACAGGTGTTTCTTACATAACGTAAACCAACTATTCTATAATTAATTGGGCTAACCTAAAAAAGAATATTTGAAAAAAAAATCGTTAATGATGACCTTCCATAGATTCACCTATATAAGCCGCAGCTAAAGTGGCAAAAATGAGAGCTTGAATCCCGCTTGTAAATAATCCAAGGAACATGACAGGTATAGGAACCACTAAAGGTACTAAAGAAACAAGAACAACAACGACTAATTCATCGGCTAATATATTTCCGAAAAGTCGAAAACTAAGTGATAGGGGTTTTGTAAAATCTTCTAAGATGTTAATGGGTAAAAGAATTGGGGTTGGTTGAATGTATTTACTGAAATACCCTAATCCTTTTTTGCTAAGCCCCGCATAAAAATAGGCTACTGATGTGAGTAAAGCTAAAGCAACCGTCGTATTTATATCATTCGTTGGTGCTGCTAATTCCCCTTGAGGTAACTGGATAATTTTCCACGGTAAAAGGGCTCCTGACCAGTTAGAAACAAAAATAAATAAAAACAGGGTTCCAATAAAGGGAACCCATGGACCATATTCTTCTCCAATCTGGGTTTTACTCACGTCTCGAATGAATTCAAGGACAAATTCAAAGAAATTTTGGCCGTCAGTTGGAATGGTTTGTGGATTGCGAATCGCTAGAACTGCAGAACCTAATAAGATAGCAATTACAACCCAAGAAGTAATAAGGACTTGGGCATGGATCTGGAAACCCCCTATTTGCCAATAGAAATGTTGGCCTACTTCTACACCAGATATCTCATATAACCCTTCTTTTATTAGTGTGTTGATGGAACATGATAAAACATTCATATTGCCCTCTGACAGAAATAAGAACTTTAAATTATTTTGATTCAAGATCCCCCCCTTTTTTTACTTATTTACGTTAATTTTATATTTTAGTTTTGGATCCCAACTAAACAAATCACACAATATCCCTAGTTTTTCTCTCTTTTTCTTTTGTACAATTAAGGAGTAGTAACCGATTTTTTTAATCGAAATACAGGGAGCCCCTCCCTCAAAAAAAATTGATTTATTTATCTTATTATTAATCAAGAATTTTGTATATAGCTAGAACGACCCTCACAAATTGCGAATACTAATTTGTTAAGAATGAATCGAATTGAAGCTATAGCGTCATCATTTGCTGGAATCGAAATATCCGCGAGATCGGGATTACAATTTGTATCGATTAAAGAAATGGTTGGAATTCCCAAAGTGATACATTCTCTAAGAGCCGTATATTCTTCTTGCTGATCGAGGATGATTACAATATCAGGCAATCCCGTCATATATTTAATCCCGCCTAGATATGTTTCCAAGCGAGATAATTGTCTCTTCAACACAGCTGCATCCCTTTTCGGAAGACGGTTGAATCCCTCTGTCTTTTGTTCAGTTCTCAAGTCCCTAAACTTATGAAGTCTTTTTTCTGTAGTGGACCAATTTGTTAACATGCCGCCGAGCCACTTTTTATTAACATAATGACACCGAGCCCGTATTGCAGCCCGCAACACTAAATCAGCTGCTTTATTTTTTGTCCCAACAATTAAGAATTGTTTTCCCCTACTTGCTGCATCAAAAACTAAATCACAAGCTTCTGATAAAAAACGAGCAGTTCTAGTCAGATTTATAATATGAATACCTTTACGCTTTGCAGAAATATAAGGTGCCATTCTAGGATTCCATTTCCTCGTACCATGTCCAAAATGAACTCCTGCTCTCATCATCTCTTCCAAATCGATGTTCCAATATCTTTTTGTCATTTCTTTTCACACTTAAAAAGGGGGGCACCCCAAACTAAAATAAATTTTTGTTCCGATGGAACCTTCTCTTGTACCGGGGATGGCCATTTATGCATGAACCAAGCCATTATTTTGTATTCATTATTATCTTTATTAGTGTTAACAAATTACCAAAGCAAATGACTACAGCAAACAACAAAAAATAAAATTCAAAATAGTCCGCTATTAGAAATCATTAAATCCTAGAAAAGTCAGATTTTGAAATAGAAGAGTGACAAAATTCCCTATGGTAGAATAAAATATCCCTCATATCTCCCTCGAATAAAGCTAAATTCTTTGTTTTTTTTTCCAAAAGAATGGTGGTGTGTTGCCGTGAACAATGCACCAATCCTTTGTTGAATCCGGTCCCGGCAGGGATCACCCCCCCTAGAACAACATTTTCTTTCAGGCCTTTTAACCAATCGATACGACCCCGAAGAGCTGCTTTTGCTAAAACCCGAGCAGTTTCTTGAAAACTTGCTTCGGATATAAAACTTTGAGTATTCAAAGATGCTCGAGTTATTCCTAATAAAACGGCTCGATAACAGATTGCTTCTTCTAAAGCACGCCCCGTTCGTTCTGCTCGTAACAATCCAATAAGTTCTCCAGGTAAAAAAACATTAGACATTCCCTCTTCGGAAACCAAAACTTTTGATGTTATTTGACGTACAATAATTTCGATATGCCTATTATGAATCTGCACCCCCTGGGATCGATAAACCTTTTGAATCTTATTAACCAAAGAAATACGACTTTGCACTATAGTTAGCTCAGCACCAATCAAGAATCCCCAAGGAATTCCAAGAATTCTTGTTATACACTTGTTCCAACCCTTAATCCGCTTTTCTAAGTTCAGCGATATTGAATCAATCGAGCGGACTTCTAACACTTGTTCTACTTTTGGAAGACCTTGTGTTATATCACCGGATCTCGATTTTTCATATATAAATGTAACTAATGTATCCCCTTCGGAAAGAATTTCTCTGTAATGCCCATGAACTTTTGCTCCCGGAGTAGCCAAATAGGGCTTAGCGGATCTTATTACTACAGAATCCCTTTGAACAATTAAAACTTGACCCGATTTTAGGTGCGGTTCTTTTTTGGCTATACATACATTTTCACAAAAAAATTGTCCAAGACTAATTATTGTGGACGTTTCCTCATAATAATTATGATGATAATTTTGATGAAGAAAATACCAATTCAATTTGAATGGATTCAAAACAACGTTACTGTTTGGGTCGAGATTAAAAATTATTCCGTTTTCATCGATTAAATACGAGTTAATTACTTGAAAAATATGTTTTAAGTTATCAAGTTGCAAATATTTAATTAAAGAAATCTGATTATACGTGAGTAAAGGCAAAAACAAATAAAAATTTGAAATTTGGGTGGCTGTTCCTAAGGGGCCTGACGAATTTTTAATTGTAATTAGCGTATTTTTTTTTATTGATTGGTTTATCACATTGTGATATTTTACATGATTAAATGGACCCATTCTAAAACAATTAGATGATGATAAAATTAACAAAGATTGGGATTCCTTATTTCGATTTAAGAACATATGAATAGTTCCGTGATTTTGTCTAAGTGATTGTTGAAGAATGCCAGCCTTGGGAGAAATCGGATAAAACGGATTCATCTGATCTGCAGAGATCAATCCCGAATCTGGCGAATTATTCCTTTTTCTTATATATGAAATATGGGATTTCACTAAGCCAATTCTTATGAAATCTCGAATCAAACCCTTTGTACTTACTTCAACAAAGAAAGCACGGACCTCCTCGAGGGAAGAATTTTTTTTATCTTGGTCCCAATTCAAGACTAAACAAGTTCGAACTAATTGAATACTTGTGTCAGAAATTCCTCGAGTTGGTTTGCCATTTCCATAAAGGATATAGTTGAAAACTCGAAGTTGAATATTATCCTTTTCCCGAAAGAGATCTTGTGGGAAGAGTGTTGCCAAATTTATACTGTCCGCTATCTCATAGGTGGCTACGGGCCGCACCAAAACAAAAAACTTTTTCTTGGTTGGTGTGATCCGTTGGACATAAATCCAATTTTTAAATTTTTTGGATTCCTTCGAGTTTTTTTTTCCTCTTCCTGGCGGTATCAAGATGCCACTGTGTCGGGATATTTTATCTGTCTTGTCCGGAAAATGGATATCCCCCGAAAATATTTTGAGTTCAATCCTTTTTTTTTTTCTCTCCACTCGGATCAACCCGCCGACTTGGCTTCTTATATTTAAAGTGAGTCGTGTATCGACTCCAATGATACTATAGTTCTGTACCATTATGGCAGAGGATTCGGGTAAAATGTGCACTTCCTCAGGAATGAAAAAAAAGCGATCTACTTTCATTTCGTATTTTGTCTTAAATTTTTGGACTCCTCGATACTCAATCATATCCTCTTTTTGGATGATTGAATCCGCCTTTAGAGCCCCATATTTAAGAATTCCGGAACTCTTTCTTCGGTATCTAGGATCATCAAAAAAAGCAAAAATACTATTTCTACGGAAAATACCATTTATGGGTATTTCAACCGAGATACCTGAATGCGGTATGAGTTCTTTCTCTTGCTCTTGAATCGATTGGAATGGAATAAGAAATCGATTTCTTCGCCTTTTTGCTAATAAATCTGAGTTCTCATGAAAAATAGCAGAATATATGAAATTAGAATGACTAGTACCTAAGTTTCCATTCAATTCTGAATAATTGGAAATCCCTAAGTTTTTTTGATCCGCAAAATCCGAACTAAAAAATTTTTGGCTCACTTGATCATTATTCACTGAGAGGCTAGAAATAGATTTTCTTTCGGCGGGACGAAAGGGTATGTTCATTTGATCTTGATCTTTATGGATCGAAAAAAGAATTAGACTAGATCCGCACGAACTTCCTGATAATATCCATAAATGACTTGTTTTTGGTAAAAGGTGGACATTACTATATGTAAATTCGGGTGCATGGGACACATCAGTACTCCAGTGCATTTCGCCCTCTGAGTCAGAATAAATATATTTTCTAACCCTCTCTTTAAAATGAAAAGTGTATGTTCCCTCGCGAATCTCAGCAATAACTTGTTCTGATTCCACATATTGATCATTTTGAACTAAAAGAAAACTTTTTGGTGGAATAGTCACGCTATGTATAATATCTTCGCTCTCAATAATTACAGATAAGTCTATATAACATAGAAAGGCAGGATGCCCGTGACGTGTACGTGTAGGATGAACCAAATCCTCATTGAATTTTATTTTTCCATTATAAGGGGCTCGTACATGTTCGGCAGTACCTCCTGTAAATACCCCGCCGGTATGAAAAGTTCTTAATGTTAGTTGAGTCCCCGGTTCGCCGATCGATTGACCCGCGATAATACCTACAGCTTCCCCCAATTCAACTAGGTCACCATGAGTGGGACTCCGACCATAACATAATCGACAGATCCAAGATGTACTCCGACAAGTAAAGGGAGTTCGAATAGATATTGATTGTGTTCCAAAGGTTATTAATCGATTGACAAGTCCAATCCCAAGATCTTGATTTCGAAAGGCGACACATCGGGAACCTATATATATATCGTCTGCTAAGACACGACCAATTAATGTTTGGATAAAAATTCTTTCTGACATCATCCGATTTTTATTTCGAGGACTCACAGAAATCCCTCGGATAGTGCCACAATCTGTTCTACGTACAACAATATGTTGAACTGCTTCAACAAGTCGACGCGTAAGATATCCAGCATCTGATGTGCGTACAGCAGTATCTACAACTCCTTTACGGGCTCCATAGCAAGAAATAATATATTCTGTTAAAGACAGTCCTTCGCGTAAATTGCTTTGAATAGGTAAATCAATCATTTGTCCTTGGGGATCCGACATTAATCCTCTCATACCTACTAATTGATGTACTTGAGATGCATTTCCCCTAGCTCCCGAAAAAGACATCATATGGACTGGATTGAAGGGGTCCGTCATCCTAAAATTAGGATTCATTTCTTGTCGCAAATATTCACTTGTAGCATACCATATCTCAATAGATTGGCGTAATTTTTCTACCGCATGTACATTCCCATAATGATGGTGTTTTTCCAAAATCCAACTTTGTTGTTCAGCATCTTGGACAAGCCAGCCCTTAGAAGGTATCGTTAAAAGATCATCAATTCCTAATGAAATGGATGTAGCAGTGGCTTGCTGGAAACCCAGAGTCTTTACTTGATCTAGGATGTGTGATGTATATGCCATCCCGAAGTGATCTATTAATCGGCTAATAAGTCGTTTAATAGCAGTTCCATCTATCACTTTATTGTGAAATACCAGATTGGCCCGTTCCGCCATAAGTACCTCCATATTCTGCTGAATGGGATTCGACAATGAGTTTGAGTCAATGATTGCAAAACTTCCTTTTCTCGATCTTGATTTGCGTAGAATTTTAGGTCAGGAACTATGGTCCGAGTTGAATCGGAGAGGTCCGAATTCACACGGGTGTCCTAGAATTCCTTTTTTTTAATACCATATTATTAGGTATCATATGAACATGCTTGAGAAAAACCTTGTATAGCTTCCTCGATTTCTCGATAAAAAGAAATATGACCAACTGTGGTTCGAATATATATACAAAAAGTTTCTTTTTTTACACTTCTTACTATTAGATAGTGTGCATAAATCTCATGATAGTTACCAAAAGATTCATAGTGAACTTCGATAGGAACTTCTCTTGAAGCAATAACGCGTTGATCTAATTGCCACCGAAGCCACAAAGGACTATCTAAATTGATTCTTTTCTGTCGATAAGCTCCAATTGCATCATAGGAATTGCAAAAAAAAGGTTCTTTCGTATACTTAGAGTTTGTTTCGTAAATTCTTTCATTTTGATAGTTTTTTCGATTACATGGATTATATCTGTTTGCACAAATACCTCGACGGGTGCCGCTCGTTAATACATAGAGTCCAATAAGCATATCTTGAGTCGGTACAGAAATGGGATCTCCAATAGCTGGAGATAAGAGATTCATATGAGAAAACATAAGTAAACGAGCCTCTGCTTG
>NC_141892.1:20226453-20231453 GCF_030686135.1 Camelina sativa | reverse complement strand
CTGATGATAGAACTAGAATAGATATTTTTTGTTTCCTACTCACCCGAGCCCATATTCTTGCTTTTTTATCAATCTCTAATTCTAACCTGCCTCCCCAATCTGATATTATGGTGCCGGTATAGACCGAAATCCCGTTATGATCCAATTCTGACTGGTAATAGATACCGGGACTTTGCAATATTTGATTGATCACAATTCTGTATATTCCGTTTACTATAGAAGTTCCAAGGGAATTCATTAAAGGAATGTTTCCAATAAAAATTCTTTGTTCTTGCATATTCCTACTGGTTTTCCAAATTAATCCCGCGGATACATATAATTCAGAAGAATATGTAAGTGATTCATAGACAGCATCTCGTTCTTTTATCAGAGGTTCTACCAATTGATATGTTTCCACAAATAATTGAAATTCAATTTCGTGATCTATATCTTCAATTTTTGGAAACTTAGAAAGTTCTTCTATTAAACCCTGATCAATAAACCGATAAAACCCTTCAAATTGTATCTGATTAAATCCGGGTATTGTAGATGTTCCCTCTTTTTCATCCCCAAGCATCTTTTTTGAATTTCCCATTTATCCGTTTATTGAAAAAATCCCATCCCATCTCTCATTCTTCACCGAATCATATCCATAGAATTCGATCTAGCAATAATGGAATTTCTATTCTGTTTACTGAATCACATGAAATTTTATCCAACTCCAAGATATATGGAATGTATGAAATACGTATGAACGGAGACTAGATTCAATTGGAATTAAAAAAAAAAAAATAGATCCAACATGGAACAGAATTGAGAAATACCACTGGAACTTACGGAGTTTTGTAAAGACTAGAAAAAAAGTAATTTCATTTTCACCTATGATATTACATATTCCAATTCGATTGCATACCATTAAAAATTTATTCATCATTGGATCTGTTCGAGCAGATAAACATATAATAAATAGAAAACTTTTTTTTTAACCACTTTACTTTTTCATGTATTTGTATTTCATTGTTTAAAAAAAGATTTGCAGAAAAGAGATTGATTTTTCCCTATTTTGAATAGAATAGTTAGAATATCAAAAAATTGAAGTAGGTAAGAAAACTTGTGTTTTTTTATTTATTAATTTTTTTATTATTAAAATAAAAAAGAATGCACAGATATATATGTCTCTTTTTCTTCTTTTATTGTGGTACAGTTCTATTTGGGACAGCACATGCTGTGCTTTATCAAAAAGGAAATGTTCTCTTCAAGTCAAGGGAAAAATTGAAATATAAAAATTTATTGAGAATTACTCCTCAAAAGCATCCCTAGAGAGATAAAATACCCCATTATAGAGCTATAGCTCTATAACACAACATAACGTATGTTCTGATTCTGGGGTTTACATATACTCATAATTACTGTTATAATTGAAATTGAAGAAGATTTCTTTTTAATTGAAAAAAACTCAATATAGATGAGTTATAAATGTATTTCTAATGATTTTCTTAATATTATTAGAAATAAAAAAAAGTAGATTTTAATTTTAATTCAAAAAAGGTAATGAATTTACAGTCAATAGTTAATGGTTCTGGTTTGTACTAGATTCTATATTTTGTGACTTAAAATCTATATATATATTTTTTTCGGAGTTGAAAAAGAAAATTGGAATCTAGTTTCTATCGTTTTGGCGGCATGGCCGAGTGGTAAGGCGGGGGACTGCAAATCCTTTTTCCCCAGTTCAAATCCGGGTGCCGCCTCAACAACAGACTTTAAATATCAAACGTAGGAAAAGACTCTTGATACTTTCTTTTCGTTATTCTAAGCCCCCGGCTCTCGAGGTTCTATTATCTAACCTAAAGTTTTGCCTATCAGATTCAAGGAAAACTTCAAGTAGTGGAGGGCAATCTGTAAATCTTTACTTGCCACTACTAATTTAGTTCCATTTACTGAGTTTTCAATTAGATTGGATAGCCAGAGAGGGAATTTAATTAATAGTTTTGGAACGGACCTAAGATACTTTGGATATAGACTCATGAAAGTCTCGGAATGCTCAGACATTCAATAAATATTAGATTAGATTAAGAATTGCCTTTCATTTTACTTCCAAAAATAAAAAATCATAAAAGAAAGAAAAAGTCTTCTTCTTTCTACATGTGAGTCAGATTCCTTGGATACTTCGAAAAATGTCCGTTTGCTTGTGTTTACATCTTGTCGATTCTACTAGAAATTCTATAATTAAGAATAACTCATTATAAGATAAGATAAGTGGATTTTTGGAGTAGTTCGTCAATGGTGACCAAATACCTCTCCCTTTTTTTGACTCTGCACCAGTGATTTCACTATTATTAGTGAACAATAATGGAATAGTTTCTTCATATTCATAGAAATAGGGGGCAGAATTCACATGGATATAGTAAGTCTCGCATGGGCTGCTTTAATGGTAGTTTTTACATTTTCCCTCTCTCTCGTAGTGTGGGGAAGAAGTGGACTCTAGAAATACTTCTAATTGCGGTAATAATCAAACTCTATCAACCCGTATCAACTGTTTTCGTTTTCTAGACCGTTCGGCAATTTTTTTTAATATTTTTTTTTTTAGAAATTGGATGTATGTTTTATTGACTCATTTTCTATTTTTATATCAGGGTTTACACGGTTAACCATTCATGGGGTAACCCCTTTCGAAATCTGAAGAAGCTTCCATCGAATTGGGATTATCCGTATTAAATGGATCAAACAAACAAATGAAATTGAGAAAGTATGTACATACATTTCATATTTTATTTCATTTATATTGACGTTTATAAAGAAAAAGAGAGATATAGGTGGATTTCTTTATATTAAGATATATCACTTGTATCTTTATACATTAAAATAACCATAATGGCTAGTATGGTAGAAAGAGATATCTTTCTACCATACTCATACTAGCGGGCCCCTTAGGATACTACTGAATTTAATGCATTCCTTTCATTTAAGACGAGAAATTGAAATCTTTTTTTTTTATTGTCATTGATAGTAAAATTTTATTCAAATTAATCATTTTGACTAACGGTTTTTACGTAAATTATAAGCAAAAAAGCAGTAGGAACGAGAATGAAGAGTGCAGTAGCAATAAATGCAAGAATATTTACTTCCATAATTTAATCGTTTATTATTATTATTTTTCTTTGGAATATCTCGGGATTTAATCCCATAGAGATGAGAAATCTTTCGCTTGTAAACTCACTCAGATTAATTAGATTTCGATGATATCGAATGAAAGAAATATCATGAATAACAATATCGGAGCTATAAAATCGATTCATCGTCAAGAATTTAATAGTATAACATAGGAAGATCTTTTATCCACACCGAATACATAATGAGATTCCTGATCCAATCAAAAAAAAGTTATTTATGATTCTTTTTCCCAGCTTTCCTTTCTAAAACCTAGTTGTTTATTTTCCTTGTACAATCATCTGATGAAGTATCATAAAAAACTTTTTCGACTTCGAACAAAAAGGGTTTCTAAAGAACCTTAAATAAACAATAGAAATCAATATAGAGAAAACAAGTACGAAGTTCAATTTGAAATAAAAAAAAATTGAAAGGGTTTGTCATCTTTTTGGAAAACAAAAAAAGGGAATGTGACAAAGACGAGTCCCAGTAAAAAAACGAAAATATTCAAAAAAATTAACGAGTTAATTTGTCTTACGAGTTTTTTATTCGACATCGCCTCTAATCTTTTAAAAGAGCATATTCATTAGGGAAGACGCGTTTTATCTTTATTTTTTAAAAAACCTCTTTCCTTGGTTGGATTCGAACTATTTAAAATTCCTTGACTTCACAGAAAGAAAAGTATATATAGGTACTCTTGACAAATGTATTATACGCTACCCTATTCCATTTTCCTACACGAATTAATGGGAGAGCGGTTGACAAAAAGCGGAAACTCCATACAGTATCTCTTTCTTGAAGTGTTGAGTGTTCTCAATAATTATAATTAATTTACATAAATTATAATTAATTTACATATGTCTCTCTACCCTAGTTAAAATAATCGACCCTTTCTTTTGCTTTATGAAAAAAAAAAAAAAAGAAAACAAAAAGATAAATGAAACCATTTTCATCCCCTTGCCCAGAAACAAAAAGGGGAGTTGATGTATTGAATCCGCCGGGACTGACGGGGCTCGAACCCGCAGCTTCCGCCTTGACAGGGCGGTGCTCTGACCAATTGAACTACAATCCCATGGAAATCAAGTGGGTAGCTTACATATTCCTTCTTACGATTTCATTTTAATCATTTCAATTTGAAATTCAAATTTTTGTTTTGTAACAACGAAAGTAACAAGTGATATATTGATATCTATATGGATATCACTTTAGTGAGAGCAAGACGGATTACTGGGTAATCCTTGCATTATTATCAAATCGATTGATAATCTATTTTTTACAAAAAAAATAGATTATTTTCCCGACTCTATTCATTTCGGAATTTTTTATGAAAAAAAAAATAACTAAACACAAGAAATAAAGAAAAAAGTAAAGTCGAACTATACCCTGAAATTTGACCTTTTTTTTCTTACCCTTCTCTGTCATTTATGCAAAACAAAAAGGGTTATGTAGACAGCGAATTATTGGGCCGAGCTGGATTTGAACCAGCGTAGGCATATTGCCAACGAATTTACAGTCCGTCCCCATTAACCGCTCGGGCATCGACCCAGGAAGAATCTATTCTAACTTTATGGATAATCCATGATCAACTTCCTTTCGTAGTACCCTACCCCCAGGGGAAGTCGAATCCCCGCTGCCTCCTTGAAAGAGAGATGTCCTGAACCACTAGACGATGGGGGCATACTTGCTCAACCGCCATCATACTATGATCATAGTATGATCAGTTTTTTAAAATTGTCAATATAACCAAATGGTATGACCAGCTTATAAGGTTTTTTCTTTTTTCTATAGAATTCTATATCATTTTTTTTATTTTACATTTGTATTCATATTCTAATCATAATTCTATAAAAAATCTATATATTTTCTTTTTTTTA
>NC_141892.1:20206453-20213953 GCF_030686135.1 Camelina sativa | reverse complement strand
AATGCCCGAAAATAATATTCTAAAGCTTTGGTATGTTCCCCATTACTTGTGTGGATAAGGCCTATATTATAGAGTATATAACTTCGATCATAGGGGTCAATTTCTAGTCGCATAGCTTCGTAATAATTCTGTAATGCTTCCGCATAATTTCCTTCAGATTGAGCCGACATCCGTTACGGTCGTCATTCGCTTTAACGAATTCTCCGTTTCAGAACCGTATGTGAGACTTTCATCTCATACGGCTCCTCCTTTAGGTGCATAATGAAAATAATATATGTAAAAATGTGATGTCATTATGAACTAAGCGGGGCTAATGTTTTTACAAGAAATCCCTAGCCAACCTTCTTGCAAAAGATCTTTTCTTACTACCAAGTGGGTTCATGCTAGATAAAAATAAAAAAGGAAACTCTCAAAATTTCTTTGTTCTCAACGCCCCTAAATTTCCAGGAATGAGTCACTTCAACAGTCTTAAATGGTTATACGGGTATCCAAAGTACGAACGAGATGGATGTTTATTGTTCCAACCATTTTAATTTAATTAGTCCCAATCCCAAAGAAGAAGAAGAAAGGGAATCATTTTGAAGAAAGTTTTTGTGTTGTTGATTTCTCGGCGTAGTGCTTCTTCCCCTATGCCTCCTATTCGTATATTGTATTAGTGTAGTAGGATTGATCTGTAATACGGGAACCATAGGTAAAAACCTTTTGCTCAATACTTTCACAATTGAAGCATCTAAGGCTGCATTAATCGTGGATACATGACAGAAGGGATTGTTTTTTATATTATAAACTTCACCTTCAAAAGCGTAGATTTTTTTTCAATACTTGTTTTTCTTTCTATTCCAATCCAAATCGGCGAGAAAAAAAAGAATAATAATGATAATCAAATCGCACCATCTCTGTAATAAGTAAAAGCCTCTTTTTCTCCGGAAGTTGTCGGAATGACTCGTAATAAGATATCGGCTACAATTGTAAAGGTTTTATCAATAAAATTTCCATTTATACGCGATCTTGGCATAGGTAGTAATCCATTCTCTAACTCTTTTTATTTCCTTTACCTTTTCTTTTGTGAGAAAATTTTCTCACAAACAAAGGAATTGTATAGTACGAACTAACATAAAAGCGGACTCATAAAAAAACACCTTCTATCTACTTCCAATTTTTCCGAGGTATCTATTAACCATAATCTAAAAAACGATGAATAACTCGCTATTCACCCAGATACTCAGTCATAATCCTGATGTCGGAGAGATGGCCGAGTGGTTGAAGGCGTAACATTGGAACTGTTATGTAGACTTTTGTTTACCGAGGGTTCGAATCCCTCTCTTTCCTTACTTTCAACTAATTCACCAATCTTACGTGATTGACCACAATGTATCAAATCCAATAAAAAAGAATAGATATAAAATCTACCTTGTTTTGATTTTGAAATAGATTCTCTACTCCTAATTTCTTTCATATGGAAAATGCTGGGAAGAGCAAACAAGGGATCCAAATCCCCCTACCAATCTATGATACATGAATAGGAAAAAGATTCCTCGACAAAATCCCTTACCTTGTGCCTTTTTATTTTTAACGGCAAAGGGGAGTTGTCCGAACTCTTGTTTTTAGTAATTTTTTTTTTACTTAAGTTAGGTTTATTAAGTCTGTCGAGAGTAATATTCTACGACAAGCAATTCATTTATTTTCAAACCGACGCATTTCCTATCTATTATTTGATTGACTAACCCTTCATATTGGAATGTGTGAAGAGTCAGATGGTTTGGCAATTCTTCAGGGGCAGATGAATCAAGAAGATTTTGAACCAAAGTTCTAGAGTTTTGTTCATCCTTCACTGTAATAATATCTCGGGGTTTGCAGCGATAACTTGGTATATCAATTATACGGCCATTAACTAAAATATGTCCATGGTTAACTAATTGGCGCGCTTGAGGAATAGTCAAAGCCATACCCAATCGAAAAAGGATGTTATCCAAACGCATTTCAAGTAATTGTAGTAAAACTTGACCTGTTGACCCCTTGGCTTTTCCGGCGATACGCACATATTTAAGTAATTGGCGTTCTGTAAGACCATAATGAAAACGCAATTTTTGTTTTTCTTCTAAACGAATACGATATTGAGATTTTTTTACGGGGCGTGATTGGTTTCTAAGATCGCTTCCTGCCTTAGGCCTTTTACTAGTTAGTCCCGGTAAAGCCCCCAGACGTCGTATTTTTTTAAAACGAGGCCCTCGGTAACGTGACATAAAGACTCCTTTTTTTATTGAAATTGTACAAAACTAAATAAAATTAAAACTGAACTAAATGATAATGATAAATGACGTGAAATACACTCCAATAAACTATTGGAATACAAAGAGTAAGAAGATATATTCTCTCAATATACAGATTTTTTTTATTGTATATACAATATATATAAATCAAATAAATCACAAAAATTTTCCTTTATTTTCTTGATTTATTTTGCAAAGATCGAACTCTTTTACCCAATATATATTCCTATATGGAAGTTTATATGACATAATATAAATGGAGTGGTAACTCTTGGAAAAAGGTCCAAGAAGTCTTTTCAATCTTCTTTGATTTTGAAAGTACATTAAAAATCATGTAAAAAAACGAAAAAATATGGAAAAGCCGGCTATCGGAATCGAACCGATGACCATCGCATTACAAATGCGATGCTCTAACCTCTGAGCTAAGCGGGCTCAAATAAAATTGAGCATGCATACAAATTCACTAAACTACTAGATCATATCAATTAACTATTCTATATAATATTTTATAATATTTTTCCTTATCTATTTAGAATTAATCATATTCTATATATTCTAGAACAGAATATAGCTCAAATAAATAGTGACTATCATTAAATAAATAAAACATAACCTTACCTTAATTAATAGAATATAGCAGTATATTGACTTTCAAATTTTAATTTCATTAGTTTCTAAATAAGAAAATCTTAATTAGATCAGAAATCTTTTTTTTTTTTTCTATCTATTCTATCTATTTCTATCTATTATCTATATAGTATAGAATTATTAGAATTTCAAATTTACGAAGTAGACTTCTCATTTTTTTTTCCATTGTACATTGTACAATTCTAAGTTTCAATAATAACTTTCTTTTCATGAAAGTAAAAAAAAAAAAAAAGAAAAAGAATCGACCGTTCGACTATTTCTTAAAATTTAAGACAACGATGAGAAAAGGAAGAACATATATATGTTATGTAATATATAACCATATTGAATTGCAAATACAAAAATGATAGAATCTTTGTTGATTAGACTAAATCAATATGAATGGGGCTCAAAAAAATGAAAGAAGATAACAAAGACATAAAATAAGTATCTATAATGTAATGAATCCCAAGGTTTCGGCATAAGAAAAAACGGAAAGACAGCATAGCATAATGAGATCCTAAAAAGGGGGATATGGCGGAATTGGTAGACGCTACGGACTTAATTGGATTGAGCCTTGGTATGGAAACCTACTAAGTGATAACTTTCAAATTCAGAGAAACCCTGGAATTAACAATGGGCAATCCTGAGCCAAATCCTGGTTTACGCGAACAAACCGGAGTTTCCAAAGCGAGAAAAAAGGGATAGGTGCAGAGACTCAATGGAAGCTGTTCTAACAAATGGAGTTCACTACCTTGTGTTGATAAAGGAATCCTTCGATCGAAACTTCAAATAAAAAAAGATGAAGGAGAAAAACCTATGTTGTATAAAATTAGGTAACACAAAACGATCTCAAAAATGACGACCTGAATCTCGATTTCTTTTTTTTTATAAACAAAATCGAAATGTTGTGAATTAATTCGAAGTTTAATAAATAATATTTATTGATCAAACGATTCAATTCATAGTCTGATAGATCCTTGATGGAACTTATTAATCGGACGAGAATAAAGATAGAGTCCCATTTTACATGTCAATACTGACAACAATGAAATTTATAGTAAGATGAAAATCCGTTGACTTTTAAAATCGTGAGGGTTCAAGTCCCTCTATCCCCAGCTCTACTCCCCGAAAAGGTTGACACCTTACTTTTTTTTCGTTATTATTTATTTGAATTAGATAGAATCTATATCATTTTTCATTTTAAAACTTAGAAAGTCTTCTTTTATTTAGAAGATCCAAGAAATTCCCGGTCCAAAACTTTTTGAATTTACTACTTTTGAGTTTCTTTTCCTTGACATAGACCTAAGTCATATATTAAAATGATACTGATACTTCAGTAGATGATACTTCGGTAATGGTAGACATAGCTTAACAGCAGGGGACTCTAAATCCCTGTGTCATATCATAATGATCCTTCAGTTACTAATGGTAGATATAGCTTAATTGCAAAGGACTGTAAATCCTTGTGTCACCATTAGGAAAATGATAATGATTCTTCGGTAAATGATTCTTCGGGAATGGTAGACATAGCTTAACAGCGGGGGACTTTAAATCCTTGTGTCACCATTCGTAAAACGAGGATGATCCTTCGCCGGGATAGCTCAGTTGGTAGAGCAGAGGACTGAAAATCCTCGTGTCACCAGTTCAAATCTGGTTCTTGGCATAGGATCGATTCATTTTGATAAGTTTCTATTCTTCAAATTAAACGTATCTTTAGTAAAAAAGGTGCAATAATCCTTTATCCCCTCTCTTTTTTTGTTCATGTTGTGGATCCAGCCGTTCAAAAAGAGTGTATAATACTTTATACATAATACATATTCGAAAGGAAAGGTTAAATGAGTTCCGTTGAATCAAACAAGTAAAAAAAGGTCTATAACTATAGTATACTATAGTATCTATAGTTGAAGGGCAGAAATACCCCAAGATTCATTCGATACAATATAAATAGAATTGTATCCCCCCCTCATTTTTTGCTTTCCGATCTTATTTATTCATTCCCAGTTATGTGACTAAAGTTGACTAAGTTATGTGCGCGATACAAAGTTCATAATTCAGAACTCTTTTTTTTAGTTCATCCTATTGGCTCGGCTTTTACGAAATAAAAAAAGTATCTTTCAAATTGGAGATCAAGCTATCTCTAATAATATGAACGAGACCTCAACTCTTCTGTTTGTTTGATCTAAAAAAGAATAGAATTCAAAATATTCCGTGAAGGTCTGTAGTTCTAGAAGCTAAGGCTCATTTTTTATCATTCAATAAGCATCTTGTATTTCATAAAAATTGGGAGCAATATAATCCTTACGTAAAGGCCACCCTATCCAACTTTCGGGCATTAGGATACGTTTCAGTCGTGGATGGCTATCATAAGTGATTCCTAACATATCATAAGATTCCCGTTCTTGAAAATCCGTACTTTTCCAAACCCAGAAAACGGATGGAATTCTAGGATTACTCCTGTGAGTAAATACTTTTATGCAGACTTCTTCCGCTTGATTAACACCATATTCTATTCTCGTAAGATGATACACGCTGGCTAAGAGGCCACCTGGTGCCACATCATAGGCACATTGCGAACGTAAATAATTGTAACCATATACATATAAAATTACAGCAATAGAATGCCAATCTTCCGGCTTTATTTGTAAAGTTTCTATTCCTTGGTAATCGAAGCCCAACGATCTATGAACCAGCCCGCGTTTGGCTAGCCAAACGGACAAAGTGCCCTGCATCTTTTTTCTTTCCCCCACACCTTTTTTATATAAAATAAGTCTTTCACATTTACCATGAGTTCTAATTTATGAAGATTTTTTTCTGATTCTCTAAAAGCCTCCTTAATTAACTAATTCGTGGGACGATACTGGACTTTTGTATTTAAAAAATGTTTCAGTAGAGATCTCTGAAGTAGATGATGGTGGATAGAGTAATTCTTGATCATAATTTCCAGTATGCGGACTGCGTACAACAAAAAACTTGTGATTGGTAGTAAAACACCGATTACCCTGTTGAGGTCTAATTCGATCCTTATAGATTTCTCTAGCTATTTTCTTACGAAGCTTTGTTATAGCGTCTATAACAGCCTCCGGTTTAGGTGGACAACCCGGCAAATAGACATCTACAGGAATTAGCTTATCAACTCCTCGAACAGTACTATAAGAATCGGTACTGAACATCCCCCCTGTAATTGTACACGCTCTCATAGCAATAACATACTTTGGTTCAGGCATTTGTTCATATAATCGCACTAAAGAAGGAGCCATTTTCATTGTTACTGTACCTGCTGTTAAAATAAGGTCCGCCTGTCTAGGACTCGATCTTGGTACTAACCCATAACGATCAAAGTCAAATCGGGAGCCTATTAATGAGGCAAATTCAATGAAACAACAACTGGTACCATAAAGAAGCGGCCATAGGCTGGAAAGTCTTGACCAATTTGAAAGATCATTTAACGTAGTTGAAATAACGGAATTTTTTGTTGTTCGATCAAGTACGGGAAACTTAATGGAATTCATAATTGTTTCAATGGTTTTTTTTTTACTTTTATTATTATTATTGTATTGTACAAGTATTCGGGAAACGAACTAAGACCATTCCAATGCTCCTTTTCGCCATGCATAAACTAAACCAAGAATTAAGATAAGCACGAAAATGAAAGCTTCTATAAAAGCAGATACCCCCAGGACATCGAAACTCATTGCCCACGGATACAGAAAAACAGTTTCAACATCAAAAACAACAAAAACTAGAGCAAACATATAATAACGGATTCTAAATTGTAACCAAGCATCCCCGATCGGTTCTATACCTGATTCATAACTAGAAAGTTTCTCCGGCCCCTTCCTAATTGGAGATAAAACTCTGGAAATTATAAATGCCAAAACAGGAATAGCACTTGATATTATTAAAAATGCCCAGAAAATATCATATTCGTAAAGCAGAAACATAGACGAACTCCTATGAATGTGGAAAAAATACCCGCTTAGTCAATTCCAATCGGAGTGGATTGGGCAAGGGATATAGAACTCTTGAGTCAAAAAAAATTCAGGTTAATCAAATCATTTATTTTCGTTTGGTTGCTGTGGTAGACATCTCATTTTAAGATTTATTGATTTCTTATTTTCAGTACACTTATTACTTAATATTTCCATGTTTCTATTACTAATAGTTTCTAATATTAATAATATAATATTAATATGATTAATAACTAGTAATTTTTTTTTTTATTTCTGTTTCTGTTTATGTTAAAAATTTTTTTTTTCGAAAAATCTCTTCGTTTTTAAAACGATGACGTATCAAAAAATCCAGTAAGACTTTACCATATATATCGATAGATAGTGATTGGCTCAATTGAAATAAAATGAAATTTTCCATTTTATTCTGAACGATCCCCAGGACTTATGGTTTATGATATGGGAATTTTTTTTATGAACCGAGCAATTAAAAGTAACCTGTTAGAAATAAAGAATACAATAAAAAGGAAAAAAAATTATCCAATTATTTTTAATTTAATGTGATTTATTAGAATCAATTTCTTAGTTAGGGCTATACGGACTCGAACCGTAGACCTGCTCGGTAAAAGAGTTCGAACTTATTATTATCAAAA
>NC_141892.1:17487213-17516353 GCF_030686135.1 Camelina sativa | reverse complement strand
GCACATATGTAGAGTTTGTGCCGGACAGTTCCCAAACCTTTCTACAAAAAATGCTAATAAAGACGTAATCCCAATCACTAACTATGTAGCGTATGATCCCATAAAGTTGAACCACCAAATCCATATACCTATCGGCCACCATCACTATTATCGACATATATGACCATCAGTTGTAATTTATTATTCTTCTATACGTAAAAATAGTTATAAGTTATAACCCTTGATAGTCATATCTATTACATATAATTAAAGTGAAAGAAACAAGAAAGTATAGAAAATATAGATAACATTGATAATTTATTAATTATTGGAAGAAAGTCATTTCCTCACATTGAGCTTGCAAAGTCAATAGCATCTACCACATCCATGATTTTCGATTTCGAGTTAACCACTCTACAATTCAGTCTAATTTCTCCTTGTTTCCCTGTTAAAGGTGAAAGATTTCCCATCCTTATCATTGCCTCCGCGAAGGCATCAAAAAACTTCCCCTGACCATCAGCATATGCCCGGACTAAGGGGATGGTGTCTGAAGCATCAGGGCTTGAGAATAACTCTTGGTCGCTTTGGATAAGACCTTTGTTTTCTCTAAGATTCACATAGTATTTGTTGTCAAAGAGTGTTGGCGTACGTAAATCAAAATCTACCAAGACACTCTGGTTTCCATTAAGTGGACATTGTTTTCTAAGCGTGCTGAGGTAAGATTTATCAAGGGTTGGATCGGGTAAACCGGATTCACCGAAGTTGTAAAGCCGGTCCATTATGAACTGACATTGGTTTTTGCCAAAGGTGTGAGCACCTAAACACAGAAAAATGTCAAAAGAATAAATAAACTAAGAAAATTAATAGTCATACAGATTTATTACTGATTACAACTATAGATGAAAACGTTTTAATTCGATTATAAACGTACCGGAAAGAGCAACGAGATCAGAAGGTCGGTCAAGTCCGACATTTTTGAAGCTATCCTTAAGTTCTTTTAGGGTAAAGAATGGAGCTGGAAGGTTATCGTTAGCAAGATCCATAAAGCCTCTTAAACTGTCTCTTCTTCCATTTGGAACCGTCCATGAAGGACCTCCCGCCTATATATGGAAAACCAATTATATTTGGTTTTATAAAATTTCTTCTGCTTAAAAATCAACAACATGCATACCAAAAGATGTGTATTTGGTTAGTATGTATTGTGAAAACTGCATACCAAAACAACAGATTTTTGTGCCGCGATGGTGAGCAAATCAGCACATGAAACTGTTTTAGGACATGCTTTCTCCACAGCAGCCTTCATTTGGTCGATCACATCGAAACCACGAGCAGAATTTGCGTTCCCAAACGCATCTTTCTCCGTCCTAAACGATGTTGTGTTGTCTAACAATATCGATGCATCACATCCCTTTATAAAAACAACATATTTTCTTCAGATTTTTGGTCAAGTATCACATTCATAAACTATTAGAGAACCAAAAGAAATAATATATATATATATATATATATATATATATGTAAATGAATCTAGTGATATCGTACATTGACAAAGCAGTCGTGGAAATGAAGACGAAGGATGCTTGCAGCGATGCGAGGGTCTGATCTCAGAGCATTGACAATGGTCTTGGTCGCAATGTCAAAGACTTGTGGGCATGTTTTATCGTAAAAGGAAGGGTTTAGTTGAGCATGAGACAATGATACCTGAAGAAGAAGAAAAACAAATCCCAATTTTATCAAAGAGGAATGCATTTTCGTTGCACTCTTTGAAAATGATTTGGTGATGGTTTGATTTGAGTGAATGTAGGTTTTGTCTTAACGATTGTTTATGTAGGCAAAATGTTCTAGCTTGGCGGCTTTTACTTTAGTGGATTATATGATATTTTTATTTATTTATTCAAGTAGTGTATACGTGCATAGTCTATTACTGTATTACATATGGAAGACTAAACTTTGAGTAAGACATTGTGTTTTGTTGAATGATTATTGTGTATTGTGTTCTCTTTTGGCAAGTAGGTATTAAAGTCTAAGAAAACTTATAATTATCACGTATTTGAGTATCCTATAAACTTTTGTTTTTCACTTTCACACTTTAGTTACATGCAAACCTTTTTTTTCTTCGGCAAATAGGTTTTAAAGTCTAAGAAAACTTTAATTATCACATGCTTCTAATACATAATTTTATGTTTTTCAGATTCATACTTAATTATATATGTATATATTTTAATTAACATTTGAACATACTTTTCCTTTGCTTTTTTTTTTTCTTTTAAACAAAATTATATTAATATTTATTTGGCCAATCCTAACGGACTGGACTTTGGAAAAATTACAAAGAAGCAAATCGCCGTTAACTTCTTCACCGGAAAAAGAGATCCGACCCTGCTGAGAGACCAAATGGCCCACACCTAGGTTAGGACAAAAGCTCGAACAGTAACACTAGTGGTTGCAATACTTTTTTTTTTACATTTATTAAAAAGCTTACTTTCTCTTTTGTAACATGGTTATTGTATTACATGAAGTTTGATGCACTAGTTGTAGTTATTTATTTATTATTATAATAAGTTGATTTCATTTTAACATTTATTGTTAAGAAAAGTGAATACACAAGGCACAATCATATTAATGGTAAGTTTTGAATGTACAATGCACTATCACATCAGAAATCTTGTCCGTTTCCTGTAAATGTAAAAATTTGGCTAATGCGTCAACTTGTTGTGTGCCAATAATTGATAAAAGAAAGTGAATACACATAAACATCATATATATTAAGATATTATTATATATTTCCTTGTATCATGATTTAGTGTTTTTTTAATTTACTATAAGTGATGTTTTCTAATTTCTATACTAAGATAAATACATTAAGTTTTTTAACCATTTATATTTCATAGTATGTTGTTTTCTTTTCTCCACTGAAACTTGAATCAATGGTGTTTTTAATGTAAAAGATATTTATTAATTAAAACTTATGTAATTTTCAGTTATGTTTATAAACATTAAACATCATCTAAAATGAAAGAAAGAAAGAACTGTAATAAAAAGTAATCATGTGCTCAAAAGCGAAAAAAAACACATAGAACAAAGCGCACATCTTTAATCAAGTTAGATAACCCAAATCGTAAAACGCGTCGAGCACCTACCGCTACAATAAGAATGAGTCTACCACAGACTGCTACATAAAAACCATGTGCCTAGCATTGCGTTGTTTCCTCATTTCTAAAATATTTTACACTTTTTACAAAATGATCATTTACTTTAATTAATAGGACTACTGAAGTTGACGACCTAGTAAGTCCTTCGGATGACAACAAAAGTCCAGATTCAGACTCCGATTACAGAATTCAAATGAGTGTTGAGACCCACCACCACCACCACCAGAGTGCTTTACTTTGTCAAATTAAAGAGGCTGCTGTAGTTCGTGAAACCCAAAGAGGCTGCTTACTGCTGTTAGTAGTTGACTCCTACATATATATTAAATAAACTAAGATTTTACCCTGTTGTACACCACAAATCATTTTTGTTTAATTATAAATTTGCTCGATTCTATATTATCTTGTTTGAGTTTGGTATATAAATTTTAAGTTTGCTTAATTGTAGCTTTATGAATTAATAGTATGTGCGAAAGTACATTTTTAATTTTTTTTTTTCTGTTTCATAATTTTGTTTGTAGTTGTATACTTGTATTAGTTGAGTAGATGATTGTGTAGGTAGTCTTGGATTGGGGTTTAGCACTTATTTTTTTGTTGGTTGTTTAGTTTGATTATTATTTGTGGTCCATTACTTGACGGAAAAAAGGAAAACACTATCTCCCGATTCAATAACTCGAACCCTTTCAATTCTTTTCCTCTTCCTCTGAGATCAAATTCTCCTTATGTTTTTGGATTACAGACACTACAAAAAACCAGAATGGTTTTCCTGACTTTATTATTTTTTGATGAATCCGAAGATTAGCATCCCTTCGAAGCTCAATTCGTTTTTTCATTATTCGAGAATAGCTACTTATTTATTACAAATTTGTAACCTAAAAACCTAAAATGTTGTCGGAGTTTTCAAAATGAAAGACCCATCAAACCTCAATTCGATTCCATCAAACTTGGCTTTTATATTTACAATTTAAATATTCAATTTCAAATCATTTCTAATTCAATCTACATGTTTCGAAACAATAACTCTTTGGTTTTTGTATTTTCACTAGGTTTTATCCCGTGGTACGTACACCACGGGTCTATTATTTTGTTGATATGATACTATAATAGTTTTGTGGTGCTTGTAGTTGATGGTGAATTCCATATATATATATATATATATATATATATATATATATATATATATATATATACTGTTAACGGTTTTAGATAGGTTTTGTATAAACTCTTGATTCACAAATTGAGAATATACATTTTATGATTTGGTTAGTTATGATTTCGGAATAAATGATAAGACATATTCTTATTTTGATTCTCAATTGATATTATTGGATTAATAGTGTACATTTAAAGCTAATAAAAACTTAGCAAATATGTAATCGTTTATTAAACGCAAATTAGATATTTCCTAAGATGTGTTCATCTTGAATTAGTTGCTATATTATAGGGATGTAATTACAGAATTTGTGTTATCAATTCTTTTTTTGTCAAACTTAGTCCAAAAAATTTGGCATGTAAATTAGATATTTCCTAAGATACAATGGACATTAATTGGCATTAATTTGATGTAAATAAGTACGTTATTGATTACTAACCGGCCCAACATATTCAGTAATCTTAAGGAGGATTCGTATAATTGAATCGGTTATAATTTTAGTTAAAAATCTGACCCGAAGTTGGCAAAAAGCCAAAAAGTGATGTCACCCTATTGTACTTTAAAAATGTATTTCGAGCTCTATATGTGGATATACTTGTTTGGTTATAAATATCCTAAGAAAAATTTTAAAATATATATCCGTTTATAAAAATTCAAATGACATCATATGCTGAAAAATATCTAAAATTTCATTAACTTTATGTATTAAATAGTAATTAAAATAATTAAATATAAGATGAAATAAAAGTGCAAGGAGAATTATATTTTATTCTAACATTTTGATTTAAATTAGGTAAATAGTATTTAGGAAATTAATATTATCAAATAAGGAAATGCTTGTGTTTGGTTTTAAGAATTGTAGAGAATTTAGTTGAAACTTTTTGAATACAAAGATAAGAGAGGATGACACAAAAATGTACTTAAAAAATGTTAAGATAGATATATGAATTTATATAAACTCTTACTACTATGAATTAATTTTAACTTAAAAAGAAAAGATGCAAAATAACAGGATTATTGGAAATTCACTTTGTTGATGCTTTGCAGATGTCACTTGTCGAAGAAAGACTTATATGAAATTGATATCTTGAGCAAGTCAAACAGTAGGCATTTAGTTTTGGAAAATATCATTAAAATCACCGACTTTCAAATTGTGGCAATTTAATCATGAACTTCTTATGAGGTTATTTTAAACATGAACTTTTCGTTGTTTTGTTTTGGGATAGTAGATCCCATATTCGATATTTGGGCCTTAAATGCAATAGTAGACTTCATATTCGATATTTGAGAAACATAATCACTAAGAGTACTGAAATTACAGTTGACTCCCTTACGACCAAACAAAAAACACAAGCCGAAATGACAGATGTAACCCGGAGGAAGTGTGCAATAGATTTCTTTAAGGTAGATTACAAATTAACGTCAACTAGAAGACATAACAATTTGTCTACTCCTTAATTATAGTTTAAATTTTAATTAAAAATATTATAAAAAATAATTTGATAAACCTATTGACCAAATAATAACCACATAGACTTCTTGCATTGGAATAAAATAAATTTACTATAAACAATTCAAATTAAAGGAGGAAAGGCTGATTAGGTTAAAATTATATGATTTAGGCTTTTGCTTAAGTAGACTTCTCTATGTACTATTCATGGTTGACTTTGTTATGCCATCACCTATTAATATTATACTAATACCGTTAATTTAACCAAACTGATAGCTGAACCTAACCGAATTTGTACCGATTCCTTGTTTTTAACCTAACCGGATAATTTAAAGATATATATACTTCTTTCTGTAGGTCAAACTTAGTTTTTACGTGATCTCTCTCTCTCTCTCCAAAATTTCTCTCTCAAAAATTTCCGAGTTTGTGTTCTCGGAAATTCAGATTCTCATCATTTCTCTTCTTCGAATCTCAAGAACATCTCAGATAAGTATTTCTTGGTTTATTGTCGGCGATTTGCTTTTGTAACGTTGTAGCTATTTTTGTTCGTAAATATATATGTTCTCATTGTTTTTTGTTCATTTTGCACACAGATATGGGGTTACACAGCTACACTCAGCCATCTTCTAGTTCTTTGCAAGTATGGAGTGAAGGTCCACCCGAAGTAAACTTTCTTGGCCTGACAGTTGGAATTCCTGACAAATGTTTCTGCGGAAGGGAAACCGTTATGAAATGTTCCACACAGCCGACAATCCTGGAAGAATTTTCATTGGATGAAATAACCATGAGGTTGTTAGATTGTCTGGTGGTTTATTTGTTGTTATTATTTGAGTATATATAATATTCTTATGGTATATTTATTTCTATTGTATAGGATGGAGAGTACCATATTATGAAATGGTGGGATGAGGCTATTATGCAAGAACTTCAAGCAATGAGAGGTGTACTTGCTGACCAAAGGGATTCTATTACAGCCATCCTGGAATTTGAGAAATGCTATGGGTTCAGCAGGAGCTAGACAAGGTGAAAGACCAGATGAAAGAATTACGTCTGTCAGTTCGTCGTGTAAGGGAGGTGGTCGAGAATGTCTTAATCGCCGGTATGATACTCATTGTGGTATTAATCTCTTTGGTTTCGTAGATCTTTCAATTAAGTTCTAAAATCTGTGAACCTTTCTTCATCGTGTCTGTTTGTTTGAATGGCGTATTTATGTCTGTAATCTATGAACTTGCTTCAGTTTCTGTAATAGTTGGATGACTTCGTTGATTTTAATTCAGTTGACGTATATAGTAGACTGATAACTGTTTACATATTGTCGGAAAATTAAGATTATGAAGTCTACTCCTTAATCTGTGTAAAGAAGTCAGGCTTTGAAGTCTGCATGTTGGTTTTCTTCGACGCGACGGTTTGCCTTACTAATTAATTATATGTAACTGTTCATGCAACCGCTTCGCCTCGTATATATAACCCAAATACTGGTCCTTGCGATTATTTTAAACTGCAACCAAATAAGTATCCAGTAAATCATCTCTTTTCTCTTAAAAAATAATACTTCATCCTCACGACAGAGAATTGGTGATTGAAAGTCTTTCAGTTTCATTGTAACGGTCAATATAAATCATCACAGATTGGAGACTGTTCACAGATTGGGTAATAATAGAAAATTTCTCTATATCACTTCGTTTTATTTAACTTATAAGTGTAGAATTCTAACATTCACGGTTGGGTAATTATTAGAAAATTTCTATTGAACTTCATCGAAGGTAACGATGTATTAATTGGTTGATTAGATAGATTTGCATAGAAACGGGTTCATCGAAGTTAAGTAAACATATATCATAGAAAAGGGTTCATCGACGCCTACGATGTATTAATTTGGTTGATTAGATAGATTTGCAGTTTAAAGTATATTTCAGTTTCCCAGGAAGAAGTCTTGAGAAGTTTACGATGTATTAATTTAATATGTTACCCCCGACAACGAGGCCAAATTGATACTAGGATTTTTGTATGTCCTAATCCTAGCAGGTTCAATTAACCTTATGCATTGTAGTACTTAAGGTGTCAATCCAAATGGGATTATGCTAATCATAAAAGATACAATCAAGATATTACAAGTTAAGCCAATTCAGATATGGGGGTGGTATCTTTCAACCTAATGAAGCATAAATGAAAATGCAGCAACAAAAAAACATAAAGAAATACTATGCAGAAATTAAGCTACTAAACAAGTACATAAACAAGACTAAGCAGAATTAACTAATAAGCAGAAGTAAACAAGAGAAAACTAGCAAAGAGCAGAGCATAAATAAGAAAATAAACTGGAGCTCGACCTAGCACTCGATCGAGCATGGTATGAACCAAGGTCGAGTGCATGGACGAGTGATGCAAAACAGAAGATTAACTTTCAAACTAAAAGTAGAAACAATAAAGCATAAAATGACAAGTAATTAAATGCAAGAAACAGAAGCAAACAAGTAGCAAATAGATCCTAAGGATGGGAATTATTGGTTGTATTAAACTTAATCTATCTAGGTTGCTTAACAAAACTCAATCAACAAAGAGCTAATCCTTAAACAATGATCTTAAGGGCTTACCAATCCACTCTCAAGACAAAGGTAATCAAGTTTAGTAACATCCTAACCCAACTCTCATTGGTGAAACCATACTAAACAGGCTTTCAGAATCAGATCATTACTTGTCAAAAATCACTTTAAACATCTCATCTCTTAGCATGCTTCATGATAATCTCTAGCATTAGTCTAATCTAGCAACTTAAACATTAGTGTGATGCTAAGAAGCTTAAGATCTGTTCTTACCCTCTCAGTATAAGAACAGCTTAGAGCTCACCCAATCTAGAAAGGACTCTATAGAATTCAAACTTCAACAATCCTAAACAAACTATGTTCTCTACCAACCTAACCCATCCCTACGAATCTATCTCTACTCAGAATCTAATAAATGAGATGTAAGAACACAAACCCAGAAAATGATGAAACAGACATAATCATAATGATGATGATAAAATAAGCAACTTTGTAGAAGAAATCAAATGAAAATACTTAAAAGATCAAAAGTTATGAAGATTACAATTTTTGGTGGCTAGACCTAAAAAAACGAGCTTGTCTGTGGCCAGAGGTAAGAGACCTATTTATAGAAAATAAGGGAAGCCCTAGTTAGCTAGGAAACAAAATAGAGAGGCGGCTCACAACTCGACCATGTGCTCGGTCGAGTCCATGGTCAAGTGACCTCTTCTTCTGCTTCTTCATACGGTCGAGTCCTCGATCTGGGATGATATCTGTTCAGTAAAATGGGGATAACTTTTGCACCTTAACTCCGATCGGCCTGAGACCACCGGTATTGGCAATCTAACTCGGTTTTCTACAAATTTCGTGAAGAACATGGAAGCTGAATGCCAACGGAAGATCTTTATTCGGGTCGATCTTTGAGGGACTTGTTTTGAATCCGACCGAGTGTTCTTTGACAAACGGTCGAGTGTGTGCTCGACTCCATTGTCGAGTGATTGATTTCCTCCTCTTTTGAGCCTTATTCCCTTACTAGATGTCCCCTTGTGATCACAACTTCTCCTTTGTGCTTCCAAAGTACCTAATTTACCTGTTTATGCACACATATATGCAAATGCAATGCAAATTCTATCCTAATGCATAAACTGAGAATAAAAGACATAAATGTGCTAAAACTATCTCTAAACAATGCAAAACAGGAGATAAATGCATGCTAAAAGATGGTAAAATATAGAGTTATCAACTCTTCCAAACTTAGTCTTGTTTGCCTCAAGCAAACAATCATGACATAAGAAGGAAGAGAAGTTTGAAGATGGGAACTCATAAACAAAGAGCAATAACAAAGGATTTAAACCACAGTCCTTAAATGCACTTCAATGGTGCAAAGAATCTGTCAAAGTTTTTACAAATATTTTCCTAAGCTTATCACAATGCACCATTCTAGTTCAGCTCCTATCTATTAGTAAAGACTTGCAATCCCATTGAACATCTCTTTCACATTCATTAAATTGTTTGGTGTAACCTTGCAGATGGAACATGAATCAAGCTCAATTGGTTTAAGGGTAAAGCTTTTGAAGGTAGCCTGATAATGGTGTTTTTAGGGTTGTTAACTCTCAAACAAGAAGGAATACTAGACAGTTATGAAACCAATCTAAGACTGAGAACAATTTAGGCATACAAAGCTTAACTCTTGATGTTCTACCCACCTAGAAGCTTTTCTACCCTTTTCCCATCCTTCTTTTCTTTATTTTCAACCCAAAGACTCAAACTTTGATCTCTTGAACCCCTTTTTGTAACTTCTGGTCTTATTCTTTTTGTATATCTCTAAGGCTACTGTTTATTTTAAACACTAGCTCCTTCTCTTTCTTATTTTTTTTTTGCTATACTCCCAATCTTATTTGACTTTTCTTTACTCTTTTCTTTTTGGTTCTAGGAGACTATAACAATACTTTCTATCCCTTTCCTTTGAGACTTAGAGCTTATAACCAAACTTAACCTTAGAGACCTTTCTTTTCTTTTCTTTTGACCAAGTAAACCTTTCTTTCCCTTCTTATTCTCTCTTTTTCCAAAACCTGAACCCAAATCAACATTCTAACCACCTATTTCTTTCAAAACCAGTCTTATTAGCTAGTTCTAATGATTCCAAATCTAGCTAAAGTAAGAGCCAGTTCTTTGTCGTTCTCAATACTCTCAAGATTCTACAACCTATAGCATTATCAACAAAGATGCCTCACTAAAAAAAAATCAATACAAGGCTTGAAAGAAAAGACTGGGGTTTCAAGGTATGGCAAGAGATTGGGTTAAATGAATAGAGTGGTAAAAAGAGAGTGTTAACCCAATTCAAAGTTCCATGAGCTAGCATTCATAGTCCATAAGCAAGATATTTGATGATCAGATTAAAGTCCAATATTATAGAGATGCAAAAAATGATCAAGCAAGTTTCACACAAGAAGGAGATGCTTTCAAATGACACAATTCTTTAAACATAGATTCTTCATTTTTTTCCAAAGACTGAACTAGCAACAAAGAACTATAAATGAGGGCTGTGGGTTAAATCCTAAGAATCTCCTTCTAACATGGTAGATTTAATCATTGTTCCCCAATGCATATGTACAATCCTATATGCAATACACTAAACACAATGCTAGAATGCAATGCAACTACATGAACACTCTGTTTTTGTAAAGACTTTATTGAAAAAATTTCAAATTTTATGGTTTTTCTATGCCTTAGATGCAATGCAGAAGCTTGTATGATTATGCTTACATATGTTGATGTTCATATATTTTACCCTGTTTTCGCTTAACATATTCACATCTTTTGCATGATTTCCATCACATTTGTCCATTAATGTATAGCTTTAGAACTGTTTATGCATTAGAGTAGGTTTGCATTGCATTTGCATAGTTTCTTGCATGAACAGGTGATTTTGGATCCTAAGGAGCATGGAAGGAATGCGGAAGAAGATTGAAGCTGTCAAGTGAAGGAAACAAGGGATTTAGAGCTGAAGAATCAAGGTCCGGAAGTCCACTCGACCGCCTACTCGACCGTGTGCGGAGAAAGACTCGACCGGATGGAAGAAGCAGAAGAAGATGGCCACTCGACCAGCACTCGACTGAGCACGGGGTCGAGTTGACCGAGCCGCCCTCCTATTTTGTCTTTTAGCATTTTTAGGGCTTCCCTTCCTTTTGCTATATAAGCCTTGTACCCTGCAGCCACCAAAAGAGGAGAGATTTGTAGAGTACAATATTCTAGACCTAATATTTACCCTTTTGGGAATTGTTTTACTTTTGCACTTTCTTTTCCTTAGATTCTCTAGCCACCTAGTAAAACTAAGAAATCTTTGATACTTGTTGGTTTTATAACTTTCTAATTGAGTATTTGAGTTTTGATTCCTTCTTCAATATTGTAGATCTCTTACTCATCTATCTAATAATGCAAGTTTCATTGATTTCTGGGTTTATCACTTTGTTCATCATGTTCTGTGATTATTAGTAGTGGCTTAGGATCTTGAGGATGGATTAGGATAGGTAAAGGCTATGGTTGTTTAGGTTGATCAAGCTTGTTTGTTGCATATCTCTTCTGGCTTAGATAAGCTCTATGATATCCTTATACTGAGAGGGTGAGGATAGATCTCAGGCTTCTTAACATCATACCATTGTTTAAGTTGCTGGATAAGGCTACGGCTAGAGATTATCATTGAGCATGCTAAGAGATTAGATGCTTTGTTTGATTTTTGACAATAATGATCTGGGTTTTAATGTCTGCTCTTATATGTAATAGCCAGTGAGAGCTGGGTCTAAGAAGTATCTGAGCTTGATTGTTATTGCCATGAGAATGAATTAACTTGTCTTGAAAGATCATTGTCTAGAGATTAGCTCATTGATTGAGGTTTGTTGGTCAATCTAGATAACCATAGTTTAAGCCCAGCCCATGAATCCATCCTCAGGACCTTCCTTTGTTTATTGATTTCCTAGTTCAAGTATTGTAGTTTGTTTACTGTTGCTCTGTTTCAATATTTGCTCTGTTTCTTACATCCGTTTACCAACTCGACCATCCACTCGATTGTGCATCGATCGAGTGCCTGCTCGAGCTCATCCAGAGATCTTGTTTTTGTTCTGCATTCACCTATTTCATTTACTGTCTTGCATCAGTTTATCTTAGTAGCTTTTATATTCTACATCTCATAATCATCATTAGGTTGTTTGTGACAAACATCCTTTATATTTGGCTTGACTTAGATAAGTATTCACATCCTGATTGCTTGCATCACACTCATTTTGGTTTGACATCCTTTATGCTACAACTACATAAGGGTAATTTAAACACATTGCATCCATCTCCATCATCAATCATCACACAATAACAAAAAGACCATGTTGCAATTTGGCGTCGTTGCCATATGGGTGTTTTTTTTGTGACATTTAGGATTCATACAAGTCTAAGATTAAGTTCTATTGTTACTTTGATCACTACTGATTAAGATTCTTCATCTGCTTGTTTGTTTGAGTCTCAAGTACCAACTCGACCACTACTCGACCGTGTGCACGATCGAGTACCTGATCGAGTCCACTTGCGGATTAAAAGAACAACTCAGCCTAGTCAGCTCGACCATCCACTCGAGCCAGTGCTCGACCGAGTGTCAGTTCGGAGTACTTAGTCGAGTCAGTTGATGCAAACCAGATCTAAGGGAAATCAGAATCTTCAGAGGTACCTTTATCACATCAATCGACTACCACGAGAGCTAAGACAGCAGAGAACAAGAATCCTTCAAGAACAAGAGAATCAGTTGCTAATGGAGTAACAAAAAAATCAAGATCTAAGACCAAGGAACAGTGGTGCAGGAGATGCACCAAACACACACAACCAAAGAGCTGGTATTGTACCTCCAACAGTTGCTAATAATAACTATGAGATCAAAAGTTGGTTGATCTCTATGATTCAAGCAAATAAGTTCCATGGTTTGTCTATGGAAGACCCTTTGGACCATCTTGATGAGTTTAATAGAATCTGTAGCCTCACCAAGATCAATGGTTTAAGTGAAGATGGCTTCAAGTTAAGACTGTTCCCTTTTTCCCTTGGAGATAAGGCACACTTGTGGGAGAAGACCTTGCCAACAGGAGCTATCACCACTTGGGATGCTTGCAAAAAGGCCTTCTTAGCCAAGTTCTTCTCTAATGCAAGAACTGCAAGGTTGAGGAATGAGATTTCTGGTTTTGCACAGAAGAATAATGAAAGCTTTTGTGAGGCATGGGAGAGATTCAAAGGCTTCCAAACTCAATGCCCACATCATGGCTTTAGCAATGAATCTCTACTCAGTACCTTATATAGAGGAGTTCTACCTAAGATAAGGATGCTATTGGACACAACTTCCAATGGAAACTTCCTCGATAAGAATGTAGAAGAAGGATGGGAGCTAGTGGAGAACCTAGCACAATCTGATGGGAACTACAATGAGGACTATGATAGAACAGTAAGGGTTGTCTCCACTGATCAAGATGAGAAGTATGAGAAGGACTTGAAGGTTGTCAATGAGAAGCTGGACAAGATTCTGCTTAGTCAACAGAAGAATATTCACTTCCTTGCTGAAGAAGACACAACAATTCAAGCTGGGGAGAATGAGTTGGCTGAGTTGTGTTATATGCAGAACCAAGGTGGCTACAAACCTTACAACCAGTTCAAGAATAACAATCTCTCTTATAGGAGTACCAATGTGGCAAACCCACAAGACCAAGTATATCCTCCTCAACAGCCCCAACAGCAGAACAACTATGCCCCCAAGCAGCAACATAATGGTTTTCAGGCTCCAATGTGTCCCCCTCCAGGGTTTCAGACTAACCAAGGCCAAGAACCAGATTTGAGAGCTATGATGCAACAAATGCTACTTGGGCAAGCAAATGGACAGATTGAGGATGCAAAGAAGTTTGCTGAGCTGAACCAAAAGCTAAATTCTTAGTATAATGATCTAAACATCAAGTTCGAGAGTCTGAACTCTAGAGTGAAGTACATGGAGAGCAACATTGCTTCTTCATCAGCCCCAAAGCCTAACCAACTTCCTGGAAAAGCCATTCAAAACTCAAGGGAGTTCACTGCTAAAGCTATTAAACTTCATCAGGAAGCTGTCACTGAGGACAGTGAAGTTCAAGCTGGGGAGGATTTGTCATTTATTGAAGCCAAGAGAAAAAAATTTACACAACAGGCACAAGGCGGCAAGGAACTCGACAAGGTACTCGACCAAGCACATGATCAAGTACTTGATCGAGTGGCTGATTGAACCGTTGCCACAGAAGCTGTGAAACCTGTTAGGTACATCCCTCCTGCTTACAAACCTCCTTTGCCATTCCCAGGACGTTTCAAGGCACAAAAGCTGAAGGAACTTAGTTAAATCATTGAAAGGAAGGAGGTAATGGCTTTACAACAAAAGGAAGTCATTGAGAAGAAAGAAGAAGTAATGGCTTTAAAGGAAGAGGTTGTTATAGCATTCAAGGAAGAAGAGAGAGGACCTACTTTGGAACAGTATACCCCATATCCTCTCTACCAAGGCATGCTACTTGAGATATCATGCCTTACTCAACAGCACAAAAGCTTGGGAATACTAAACTCAAGTCTAGCAACCTCTACTTAAGTCTAGCTGATGGATCCAATAGAGATGTGGTTGGAAAATTGGAAATTTTTTCAGTTAAGTTGGGTAAGGCTAGGATTCCTACAGATTTTGTGATAATAGATATGGATAAGGAGCTGAAGACCCTATTATCCTAGGAAGACCATTTTTAGCTACTGCTGGAGCTGTAATTGATGTTAAGGAGGGATTGGTAACCTTGAACATAGCTGAGGGTTTGATCATGAAATTTGACATCAACAACCCAACCAACTTGCCCTCTAGATATCAGCCTTTTGTTCTCAATGACAAGAGAGATCATGAGATCCCAAGTGAAGTAGAAACTTCAAAGGCTAAGCTCTTTTCTCAGGAGGAATCAGTTGAGAAGAGCAAGAGTTCAGTTCAGGAATTAACTGGTCTAGTAAAGGATCACCAAGTGCAACTCAACAAGAGGTCTTTCAAGAAAGCAATACCAAGGCTCAAGATTCAGAAACAAGGTTCAAGTTTTAAGGAGGTAGTGATCAAGCAAGAACACCACAGTGATCAAGAGGTACCAGGGAGGATTTCATCACCTCCTTGGTCTCTAAACCAAGCCTGAAAAGGGCAATCAAAGTCAAGCTTAGAGACTATAAACAAGCTCACTAGGGAGGAAGTCCCTAAGGTATCATTATAAATATGTTTAATTTTCCTTGTAGTTTTGATTTCTTTTCTTTTATGTTTGTGTTGGGCAGGCTATTTTATGAAGGTGTAGATGGTTTTGGAATGAATTGGACTTGTGCAAGTAGACTCGCAAGCCCACTCGACCAGCCCATGAGAGGTACTCGATCGAGTGGACTAGGAGATCAAGCCCAATCGATTCAAATTTTTCTTGCACGATCGAGTGGAGGGAGAAAGCAGTTCAAAATTCAAATTTTGGTCAACTACTCGACCACGTGGGGTCGAGTGGTGGGGTCGAGTTGCAGAAAAAGAGAGTCAAAGATTCTCAATTCAAAAATGAATGCCAAAAACGCTCCACCCTTGTCTCTTTGTCCCCTTAGCCTCTTTATATAGAGGTAAACTGATATGTTACGGTTTTGACTCACTTTGACCCCGTTTATTTGATAGTTTTGTAGTTGTTTGAGTCATTTTCAGGTTATAATACGAGGCTAGGAAGCTAAAAGCAAGGATTGGAACAGCAGGAGCAATCGGAGCAGAAAGGAGTTGAATTGGAGCAGAAAAGCTGATTTTAGACCCAGGAGCACATGCTCCCGATTTCCGAGCACATGCTCCCAACTCTACGGTTTCATGACGACATGTGGCAAGCATCTAGGCGCCGATTCCCTGCCTAATTCCCCTTATTTTAGGCGATCCTTTGTGAGAGAGAGAGAGGAGATCAATTTTTAATAGAAAGATTTGAATTTGGATTCTTTCCTTATTTTTCTCTACTTGTATGCTATTTAACCTAGGGTTTTTAGGGGAGAGAATATTCACTTTTCATATACTCTTTCTTTTTGGTTTTGGAGCGACGTTTTTTTTTGTGAGGGAGAGGAAGAAGAACGGCTACCTTGAAGCATCCTCTGAACCCTTTTTATATTTTTATGCTATTGAATTTCTCATCTATGTTGGCTACTCACTTCTCTATGTCTGAGTAGTTTTCTTTGCTAGATTAGGGGTTTCAAAAGGGGTTTCATGGGTTAGTAACAGAACACAAATAGGGCTTTATATACTCGATTGTCTTCACTATTGTTAGGCTTAATGCTTAGGTTGATTTGATCACCCAATCTATGATTCTAGGTTTATCTATTCATCAAAGTGTAATAGGTTGCTAGAAAAGACATTAGTGGGCAAATTATCCTAGACCTGCGAAAGTTGATGTGTAGGTGATTTGTGAACTTATCATTCCTGTTCTTTAATGCTTGTCTACGATTCTGGGCTCAAACGACAGTTTTAGGGTTTATGGACCGCCGAGCATGTGCTCCGGATGTCTGAGCATGTGCTCCGCGTTTCCGCACAGAATCGATCAGATAGAGTTATTGATACCACGACAGTGGATCAGTTTATATTTCTGTTTGAGTTCTAGACTGGTACTTAATCTATGCCCTGAATAGTTGTTTAGTTGTTATCTCTGAAATTCCCGAGAATTACCCCTGATCTAGTGTTTTGCTTATTGCCTTATTATACTGTTTTAATCGCGTTACTGTTACCAAACAAATCCAACTTTGAATTGTCTTAGCTTGAAATTGAACCAATAGAACCATAGAGTAAAACATGGTCTTCGTGGGATTCGACCCCTAAGTACTACTTCTTTGCTGTGCACTTGCAGTAGGAAAATAGGGTTTAAACTCTGTGTATCATAAACTCGGTCCAAGGCTTCTCACACTCTCTCATTTGTTTAAAACAATCAAAATCTAGCTTAAAATCTCTCTCAAGTTCATCTCTTTGCTCAAGCTTTGTTCTTTTGGTTTTTGGGTTACTAACCTATTAACTTTAAGCTTTGAGTCTATCTCTTTCAGTTCTTTCAAAATGTCTTCAAGGTCTACAAGGTCATCTCAACAAGCTGTTGATCGCTCCTTGGAACGAAAAGATGCACAACTTGCATCAAGAAAATAAGCTGGTGGAAGTACTCGACCACCTACTCGGGCAGCCAAACGATCGAGTGCCAGCTCGAGTAGGCGGTCGAGTGGAGTTACGAACAAGAAACATCAACCAGCTGAAGAGGACCCTGAGCGAACTGAAAGTGAAGAGGAGATGGAGTTCACTTTTCAAAAACACATGAGGAGGAACAAAATAATAGGGAAGAGGCCAGCAGTAGAACAACAAGAAGAGGTTGAAAGTGAAGAAGAAGAGGAGGAAGAAGAAGGGGAAGAAGAAGAAGAATCTTGTGGGTTGACTTCAAAACAACTCTATGAAGCATTCATGAAGATGAGCTTTCAAGGAACAAGGTATCCACATAAGGAGACCATGGAGAAGCTGGGCATTGATGAAGATGTGGAGTTTCTCTTTGAGAAGTGCAATTTAAGCAAGTTCATGAGCTTGTGCATGGAAGGGTATAGAGAAGAGAGCTGTAAGTTCTTAGCCACCATCAAGATGCACTTCTATCCAAGGATGGATAAAGAGTTGGGAGCTGGTTGTTGTGACTTCACCATCAAGGGTAGAAGATATGAGCTTTCTTTCAAGAAGATAGCTAATATCTTTGGATTTGAAGTTAGAAGTGAAAAGAATATAGTTATACCAATAGAAGAACTCTTCTCTGTTTGGGAAACCATTGGAGACAACAACATCTACTCATCCTCCAAGTCCAAGAGCTCAAAGATAAGGAGCCCAGTACTAAGGTACTTTCACAAGTGTCTAGCAAACACCTTCTTTGCTAGAAAGGAGACTAGAAATGTGAATGAGGGAGAACTCAAGATGATTGCTGTGGCCCTCAATGGTATCATCCTCCAAGCAAGAAATGGCACCATCATCCTTGCCATGCTCCTTATTGACCAAATGATCTACTATAGAAGCTGGGTGAGCAAGTTGCACAAGAGAGGCTCAGTTGGAGTCCTAACCATTGGAGGAATCATCACTGATATCTCTCTAATTTATATGTTTTAGCATCCTTTTTGTCCATATTTTGCATTGTTCATACCTCTAACTTAGCATTTTTAGGTCATTAACTGTAGAAATTCACTTTTAGACCATTTAGGGTGTTGCATTTCTGCTTTTGCATATTTTGGATGAAAACAGGTGCTAAAGAGCCAAAAATGGAGAAAAACAAGGACAATCCGAGCATGTACCCGAATGAGCCATCGAGCTGCAAGAACAAGTCCGAACCCCAACACGATAGAGGAGGATCCGAGAGCATGAAGAACAACCCGAAGATCCACCCGAGGAGTAACCCGACTTCACCCTCGTGTACCCCATCGAGTAGACCATCGGGTAGGTCTGGGAAGCTAGCTCAAAAGGGTTTCCATATATAAACCCCCTCCTCTCCTAGCTCGCAAAGGAACATGCCGCAGACCCTCAAACCAGAGAGCGAGAGCTTCTGTGAGAGAACTGAGCGACTCAAACATTTTCCTTTTCATTTTGCATTTTTATTTCATAGTTTTTATAGTTTTCTTAGATTTCTATCTTGTACTCATTCTACTCTACTCTATCTTTAAATACAATGCAAGTTTCATTCATTTTCGTTATTTTGTTCCTTGTTATCATGTCCGAGTAGTGTAGTAAAGTTTCTAGGGATGGGATAGATGATTTTGTGTTCTTGATCGGTTAGGGTGCCTTAGTTTGATTGTAAATGATTGATAGATTTCCTTCTAGGTTGGTGTTCTTAATGCTGTCAACAGACCGAGAGGTTGAGATTAGATCTAGGGCGTTTCAGCGACCAAGAGGTGTAGATGAGATGCGTGAATTAGCCAATGCTAGAGGTGTACTTGACTCTGAGTAAGGGATTAAATGAGTTTGAGTTTACTGACAATAATGAATCATTCGTAATGCGTGCTTGTTCATATTGCTAGTGCGAGAGTGTGGTAAGTGATCAAGGTTGATTGTTGCTAGTGCGAGAGTGTGATGACAAGGTTTTAGAGATTCATTGTCTAGGAAATAATTGCTTAGGGCATTTAAGGCATCTGTAATGGTTTAGAATACTTAGGATTCGATTACCCCATCCTTAGGAGCTTTCATATTTTATTTGTTTACATTTTCTTTACTTACTCGACCACTTACCCGATCAGGTACACAATAACCTGCATCGAGTAATACCTCGAGCTGTTCATATCTCATTTGCTTACTCGATCACCCCACTCGATCCTGTACTCGACTGCTTGCATCGAGTGCTTAGGTCGTGTGGTTTCTTTGTTTATATTCCTTTCTTTTATTTATTTTAGGACTGTTAGAACAAAAACCCTATCTGCTTGGCTTGACTTGTATTGTCCTGATTATATCCTTCCTGCTAGCAATAGACAACCATTTGGATTGATAACCCTTTGTACAACAACTGCATAGGGAATTGATACCCTGGGTAAAAACCTCAACTATCAATTTGGCGCCGTTGCCATTTGGTTGATTTGATTTTGCTACGTTTAGGATTTCAGCACTTGCTAGATCAAGTTCTTTTGTTTATATTTGGTTCGGATACTGACTTGTTTGCTTTCGCATCGTTTGTTTTGAATCTCAGGCACAACCCGAGCACCCACCCAACCCGTCACTCGATCACCTGGATCGAGTTGATCCTCGTGTACACACTCGGACACCTACCTGTGCATGCAAACACGATCCAGAGGTAGCCAGAACCTGAGTCCTTTCATCGACAACATCGACAAACCTAGGCTACTCAGACAACAAAAATTTCAACCAGAACCAGCAATCATTGAGGAGACGATGAATAATCAGAACGGTCCACCAGCTCCTCAAGCAAGGACCAATATCGAAGCAGGAGATGCTCCAACTACTCACACTCAAAGGAATGACATTGTGCCACCAACTATGCAGAACAACAATTTTGAGATCAAGATTAGTTTCATCCGGATGATACAAAGTAATAAGTTTCATGGATTGCCAATGGAGGACCCATTGGATCATCTGGATGAATTTGATAGGCTCTGTAGCCTCACTAAGATTAATGGAGTTAGTGAAGATGGATTCAAACTCAGGCTTTTCTCATTCTCTTTGGGAGAAAAAGCACACATCAGGGAGAAATCGCTCCCTAAGGAGTCCATCATCACTTGGGAAGCATGCAAGAAGGCATTCCTGGCCAAATTCTTCTCCAACTCCAGAACCGCAAGGCTGAGAAATGATATTTCCGGCTTTGTTCAGAAGAACAATGAAACGTTCAGTGAAGCTTGGGAACGTTTCAAGGGATACACTACCCGATGTCCACATCACGGCTTTAGCAATGCTTCATTGCTGAGCACACTTTACAGAGGAGTGGTCCCCAAGATACGGATGTTGCTGGACACCGCAAGCCATGGTAACTTCTTCAACATGGATGTCGATGAAGGTTGGGACCTAGTGGAGAACTTGGCTCAGTCTGATGGCAACTACAATGAGGAATATGATCGCTTTGTGCGATCTACAGGAGAGGAAGATGCCAAGTACAAGAGGGACATGAAAGCCCTCAATGACAAGCTCGACAAGCTCCTCAACCAGCAGCAGCATGTTCATGCCCTATCAGAGGAAGAGCAGTTTCTACAACAAGATGGGGAGACTATATAGATAGAGGATGTTAACTACATCAACAACCAAGGAGGTTACAACAGAGGGTACAACAACTTCAAGCCGAATCCGAATCTGCCTTATCGGAACCCGAGTGTTGCCAATCCTCAGGACCAAACTTACCCATCTGCAGTTCAAGGGAAATCGGTCCAACAGAAGCCTTTTGTCCAGTACAACCAAGGCTATGCACCTATGCACCTACAACCAACCACCTGGTTTCCAACAACAAGGTCGGCAGAACCAATCACAAGAAGCTGAATTATGCGGTCTCATTCAGCAAATGATTCACAATCAGGCTACAACATCTATGGACATCGCGAAACGCTTCGCAAAGATGAGCAACAAGATCGACTCAGGATACAATGATCTGAACGCCAAGTACGAATCACTCAACACTAAGGTTAGATACCTGGAAGGCCACCACAACAACCAACCAGCTCCAAAGATTAACCAACTCCCAGGTAAGGTTGTTCCACTGCTCAAGCCATCTTGCTTGATGATGACTATGAGGACTACCTCACTGGGGATAGTGACGATCAATATGGGGAGGATGTGGAACACCCCATGAAAAATGAGGTCAAGTACTATATATCCGAGTATGAACCCGAGCCTTCACTCGAGGAGCCTGATCGAGTTGATGATCGAGCACTGGTTCGAGGATCACAAACTGAAGAACAACCCGAAGTGGAACCCGATGACCTACACGATGGTGGTGATCGGATGATGCATCAAGTAGATGTTGAGAAGCGAGATCAGCCTCAACCACCTGCAACAGCAGAAGGGGAGTTAGAGGAAAGGTTCAACGCTGCACTTGACATCCAGCTGGAGGCACTTGCTGAGCGAATGGCTAAGCGTAAAGCTCCACCACCTAAACTTTTGCCACCACAAGAGCTTCAGGAGGAAGCAGCTCGATTGGAGAATGAGGTTAAGGAAGTTGTCAAGGAAATTGGGTTTGAGATTCTCAGAAGTGGAGTGTGCCTGGATCCTCAGCTGCGAATTGAGGAAAAACTGGAAGATCATGGCTCTTTCACCTTGTCGTGTTCGATAGGACTTCGGATCTTCAAGAACTGTTTGTGGGACCTTGGAGCTTCAGTTAGCATTATGCCGCTGTCAGTTGCCAACAAGATGGGATTCACTGATTTTAAACCAAGTAATCTGTATTTGGTTCTGGCTGACAGAACAGTGAGGCATCCGATTGGGATCCTGGAAAATCTGCCTCTCCGGATTGGAAGAGTGGAAGTCCCTACTGACTTCATGATCCTTGATATGGACAAGGAACCAGACGATCCACTGATTTTAGGGAGACCATTCTTGGCAACAATTGGTGTTGTTACCGAGGTAAAACAAGGTAAGATCATAATAGAACATGGTGAGCATTTCAAGATGGAGTTCAATGTGAAGAAAGGGATTAAGAGGCCAACCATTGATAGTCAAGCTTTTTCTACTAAGACCAAACAAAGGAAGGTGCAACATCTTGAAGAGGTCAACACCACATTTGCCTTAGAACCTGGACAAAACCTGGAAAATCTGTTGAACCAACCTGCTACAGTGGAGAGGATTCCAGAACCTCTTCCATATGGACCCCATGCTTAAGGAGCATGAAGAGTCAAACTTAGTGACTTTAAACAAGCTCACTTGGGAGGAAGTCCCAAAGGTATCTTTTGTTTTGTTTTAATTTTGATTTATTTGTTTTATCTTATTTTTCTATTTTTGAATTTTCATAAAAAAAAAAGAAGGAAAAATTGAAAAGAAGAAATTGGTGAACCCGAGGGTCAACCCGACACCGTACTCGACGCGCCTGATCGTGTCCCTGCTCGGGTGGCGAGTGGAGTCCGAATTCCACAAGGAAGCCTACTCTCGGTGAAGCCCACCAACCAAACCCTACTCTATTTAAGGGAGTCGAACCCTTCTCCCTCATTATCACCGATAAGTTTTCTCTAAACCCTAGAGTTTCTTTAGCTTCCATACTTTCTATTCCCTCTACAACTCGAGTTTTATTCGATTTCTTTGGGACTAACCCTATTAACCTCGAGACTTAGCCTTTTTCTTCTCAAGGAATTCAAACATGGAGCCAATCGCTAAAACCTACCAAAGGAAGGGAAGAAGATCAACCTCCACCGCTGCTACAACTGGAGGTGATGTCGTCGAAGCTCGAGAGTCTCAAAGGAGAGGAAACGTTCCACATTCCCAACCGCTGGCTGGACGTTATGCCTCCCCAACCCGATCCACCACCCGATCTGATGCTCGAGTAACTGATCGAGTGGGCCACCGAGTTCGCTCACCGAGTCCAATGGCGAGTGCTGTCCGCTGTTCTCCTCAACGTAGGGACCTGTGTACGTCCGAAAGAACCATAACCGACCCCATGGAAGTTGATTATGATGCTGGAGGAGAAGAGCAAGGGGAGATCCAAATCTCTCGATCAAGGAGCAGAGCTGCGGTTGAAAGAGGGAAGAGACCGACTTCAGAGAAGGGTGAGAAGGTAGCTGAGAGAGCAGCTGAGGAAGATGATCAACAAGGAGAGGAGGAGAACCAAGAGAGAGAAGAGGAGCAGAGAGAGAGGACACGCCAAGCCTCGCGGAGGCTGAAGCAGAAGGAGGTGGACACTCCGGCAAGACTATTCAAGGTGTTCAAGAAGATGAGCTTTGTTGGTACCTGATACCCACACCGTGAGACCATGAAACAATTGGGCATCGCTAGGGATGTAGACTTTCTGTTCGATATGTGCCACCTGGGCCATATGATGCGAGCTCACCTTGAAGCATATGAGGAGGATACGGTCCATTTCCTTTCGACCTTGAAGCTGCATTATTTCGAGGACCACCCGACCTTACTACCCGATGGGGGGATCGGGTTCATCACCTTCTCCGTGAGGAACAAGGAGTACTGGCTCACTTTTCAAGGAGATGGAAAAGCTATATGGCTTCAAAGCTGGTAGTGGAGAAGGAATGGAGGTTAGCAAGAATGAGATGAGGTCCCTATGGCTGACAATAGGAGAAAAGCTCCCCTACAAGTCCACAAGCTCCAAATCCGCTCAAATAAGGAGCCCTGTTTTGAGGTATTTTCACAACTCCCTTGCATGCACTCTTTTTGCTAGAAAAGAGACTGGGAATGTGAACGATCATGAGCTCCAGCTGTTAGACATTGCACTGTGTGGAGTTTTGGATAGCACTAGGGATGGCTCACCACTAGTAGGAGATGTTGCGGATACTAGTAAGGTGTTTGTGCTACTCAATCAATTCCTCTATCTGAAATCGAGGGCCGTGAAAAGAAGAGAAGGAGGCAGAGAGATCTCCATTAGAGGACTGATTACACCGATCCTAGTGGCATGTGATGTGCCCTTGAAAGGAATTGTGCACGAACCAAGATGGCTGGATGCGGATTACCTCATGCTGGCGAGATTTTTGGCCCATGAGAGGCCTAATGACATGATACTGTTCAAGTTCGTCCATCCAACCACCAAAGCTGCCCAAATGGTCCTACCTAATGTCATATGCACCAAGGTTCGGCTGGGAAACAACATTGACTTCGCACCACCTTTGGAGGAGTTGTACAACCCGGAGGAAGAGTCCGAAGCTGAGAAGAGAGAGGAGACCGGGCAGAGACAGGGAGATAGCTCGAAGGATTTCGATTTTGAAGAGTATGTGTGCTCTCAAAAGCAAACGGTTGGAGTGAGGGAAGCTCACAAGAGGATCGGATGGATGAAGAGGATGAACAAGTTTCTGGCGAAGAAGGTAAAATATCTTGCCGGTTCGGTGAAGACAACGGGAGGTCAAATTAAGGAGCTACACGACAAGGCAAGTTGTGCCTCAGCTCCTACCTCGGCATAGGCACCAGCTTGGATGGGGAGAAGCGGAGCACTAGGAGGAACTCGAGGACTGCCACCTTCGGAACCTTACATAGCATCATCATACGAGCCCCAAGCTGAGGAGAACATCACACGACCTGAAGCATCTCGGAGAAGCCATTCAGACGCCTATCCGACGCTCAACCCGATGGGATACACGATGAACTACCCGATGCACCCATCGAGCACCCAATCGGGTGATTACTCAGGTATTTTCCCTCCGCTTTACCAGATGTTATACACGATGTCGTACATGATGCACCTCGATGGGATACACGGGTGATCATTCTGGACCTCTTCCACCATTTCCGTTGTACTACCTGATACCCTACCCGATGAGCTACGCGATCCCACCCTCGATCAACCCCTCGGATTCTGGTCCGAGTAAGTCGTCCGTGCGCATTTTTGAGCTCTCTAATGAGCAAACACCGGCACCTACTGAAGTCGGAGACGACCCAGGCTACACGTTGGCGAGTATGGAGGCTGCTGCAACCTCCTTCTTCACCAATCCATGAGGTACCAGTTTCATCCGATCCTTGTAAATAACATTGCATTTAGTTTATTTTATTTTGTGTGGTTCTTGGATTCTTTTTCCAACTTTTATTTACACAGAGATTGTGTAATTTAAGTTTGGGGGAGGGTCCTAGAATGTATTAACATTGTGTTTTATTTTCTTAATTTTCTTATTTCTAATCTTTGCATGCTAGTTTTATTCATTTGAGTCTGCATCTATTTGCATTAAAAAACAAAAAAACTTTTTGAAAATTAAAAAAAAAAAAAAAAAATGTTCATGTAGTTGCATTTACATATTAGGATTGAGTCTAGTTTGTTTCATATAGAATTTTTGCATTTGCATCTTAGGGGACAATGATTAAAACTACCTTGTTTAAAACCAAACCTTAGGATTGAAGCTATAGCCCTTAGTCACAGTTCATTGTTGCTAGATCAATCTTTGGAAAAAAATGAAAAATCTTTGCTTAGAACCTTGTGTCTTTTGAATGCTTCCTCCACTTGCTTGAACATTAGAACATCTCTATATTATTGGATTTAATTTGAACTTTAATTGTTTTGCTTATGGAACTTGAATACTTGCTCATGGTAACTCTAAACTCGGGTTAGCACTCCATTTTTACCAATCTTTTCGTTTAACCCGATTCATTTATCCTACCCATGAACCCAAACTTTTCTTTCAAACCTTGTTATGAATTGTTGAGTGAGGCCTCTTTCATTGTGCTATAGGATGTGAAACCTTGAGAGTATTGAGAACGACAAAGAACTGCCTCTTGATTTAGCTAAGTTAGAATTTGAACTAGCTAATAGATTCGGTTTTGAAAGATAGGTGGTTAGAATGTTTATTTGGGGTCAGGTTGTGGAATAAAAAAAAGGGAAGAAAAAGTCCCTAAGGTTAGAGTCAATTAGCTCTAAGTCTCAAAAAAAAAAGAGGAAAGCTATTGCTATAGTCTCCTAGAAAGAAAGAATATATATATATATATATATATATATATATTCATATTAGGAGTTTAGCAAAGAAAGAAAAGAGAAAAAAAGAGAGAGAGCTAGAAGTTTAAAGTCTAAAAGTCTAAACCTTAGGAAATATATATATAAAAAAGGAGTTAAAATCAAGGATGTATGTAGTTAAATTCTAGGGGGTTTAATAAAAAAAAAAAGAGGTGAATGAGAAAAGGGTAGATCATCAAGAGTTAAGCTTTGTATGCCCAAATTGTTCTCAGTCTTAGATAGTTTTCACAACTATCTAGCATTCCTTCTTTTGAGAGAAAACCACCCAAAGAATTTGTTTGAAACCACCTTACTAAAAAGCCTTACCCTTGAAACCGATTGAGCTTGATTCACCTTCCATTTGCAAGAATTCGCCAAACACTTAATTGAATGTGAAAGAGATGTTCTTTATCTTTAGTTGGACGTTGAACTAGATCGATGCATGGTAATAAGCATAGAAAAATATTTGTAAGTATGTTGATTTATGTTAGCACCATTAAACTATCTTTAAGGACTATAGCTTGAATCTTTCACTTAGCATCTTAAGGTTATGAGTCCCCACTTTCAAACCGCACCCTCTTACTTCCTTGCTAGAGAATAGCAAGATTTAAGTTTGGGGGTCTGATAACTCTCAAATTTATATGTTTTTAGCATCCTTTTTTGTCCATATTTTGCATTGTTCATACCTCTAACTTAGCATTTTTAGGTCATTAACTGTAGAAATTCACTTTTAGACCATTTAGGGTGTTGCATTTCTGCATTTTCATATTTTGGATGAAAACAGGTGCTAAAGAGCCAAAAATGGGGAAAAACAAGGACAATCCGAGCATGTACCCGAAGGAGCCATCGAGCTGCAAGAACAAGTCCGAACCCCAACACGATTGAGGAGGATCCGAGAGCATGAAGAACAACCCGAAGATCCACCCGAGGAGTAACCCGACTTCACCCTCGTGTACCCCATCGAGTAGACCATCGGGCAGGTCTGGGAAGCTAGGTCAAAAGGGTTTCCATATATAAACCCCCTCCTCTCCTAGCTCGCAAAAGAGCACGCCACAGACCCTCAAACCAGAGAGCGAGAGCTTCTATGAGAGAACTGAGCGACTCAAACATTTTCCTTTTCGTTTTGCATTTTTATTTCATAGTTTTTATAGTTTTCTTAGATTTCTATCTTGTACTCTTTCTACTCTACTCTATCTTTTAATACAATGCAAGTTTCATTCATTTTCGTTATTTTGTTCCTTGTTATCATGTCTAAGTAGTGTAGTAAATTTTCTAGGGATGGGATAGATGATTTTGTGTTCTTGATCGGTTAGGATGCCTTAGTTTGATTGTAAATGATTGATAGATTTCCTTCTAGGTTGGTGTTCTTAATGCTGTCAACAGACCGAGAGGTTGAGATTAGATCTAGGGCGTTTCAGCGACCAAGAGGTGTAGATGAGATGCGTGAATTAGCCAATGCTAGAGGTGTACTTGACTCTGAGTAAGGGATTAAATGAGTTTGAGTTTACTGACAATAATGAATCATTCGTAATGCGTGCTTGTTCATATTGCTAGTGCGAGAGTGTGGTAAGTGATCAAGGTTGATTGTTGCTAGTGCGAGAGTGTGATGACAAGGTTTTAGAGATTCATTGTCTAGGAAATAATTGCTTAGGGCATTTAAGGCATCTGTAATGGTTTAGAATACTTAGGATTCGATTACCCCATCCTTAGGAGCTTTCATATTTTATTTGTTTACATTTTCTTTACTTACTCGACCACTTACCCGATCAGGTACACAATAACCTGCATCGAGTAATACCTCGAGCTGTTCATATCTCATTTGCTTACTCGATCACCCCACTCGATCCTGTACTCGACTGCTTGCATCGAGTGCTTAGGTCGTGTGGTTTCTTTGTTTATATTCCTTTCTTTTATTTATTTTAGGACTGTTAGAACAAAAACCCTATCTGCTTGGCTTGACTTGTATTGTCCTGATTATATCCTTCCTGCTAGCAATAGACAACCATTTGGATTGATAACCCTTTGTACAACAACTGCATAGGGAATTGATACCCTGGGTAAAAACCTCAACTATCAATCACTCCAATGCTAGTGGCTGCAAAGGTACCACTTAGAGGAGAGCAAGCTAAGCCAAGATGGATTGACACCAACTACCTCACTTCTACTCTCATTCTAGCCAAGGATATGCACAATGGGAAGCACCTCTTCAACTTTGAGCTTCCAACACTAGGGAAGACTCAACTTGTTCTTCCCAACAAGGAGCTTACCACCATAAGTGAAGGGGTGAACATTGATTTTTGGCCATCTTCTGAATTCTTGTTTGATGGGACAGCCCAAGTGAGAGTAGATGAAGCTGGAGATGTAGAAATGGCTGATGGGGAAGAGCAATTCTACTTTGAAGACTATGAGCCAAGCCCAAGAGATAGTAGAGGAGTGAGAGAGACTAGCAAGAGGTTGACACCCCTACAAAAGTTGAACAAATGGCATGGGAAGAACTTTGACAAGCTGAAGAGGAAGGTGGGAAGAATGACTAAGTCCATCAAGGGTTTAAAGAAGGAGATGGCTGAACTGAAGAGTGGGAATTCTTCACCAGCACCATCTAGCCCTTTAAGGAGGAGTAGCTCAACTAGAGCACTATCTAGAGCTGAAAACCAAGTGGAGCCAGCTAGAGCTTCAATGCATGAGCCAATTCAGAGGAGGAGAGGTTCAAGTTGCCCAGAACGACAGTTTCCGAGGCACTCGACCGGTTAACTCGAGCACACACTCCACCGAGT
>NC_141892.1:17460599-17487113 GCF_030686135.1 Camelina sativa | reverse complement strand
TGAAAAAATTTTAGAAAATAAATTTACAGTGACTTGTACTTTGATTTTTAGATTGAAGAGAGAATATAATAAAATAGAAAAAAATAAAAGAAAAAAATATGTGTACAAAAGAGGTGAAGAAGGAATCTCTTCAAATTATAAAGCAATGGAGAAACTATCAACGAGGCTAGGGTTGGCGATTTGGAGCAGCAGGTCTCGGGTGAGCAAGATGCGACCATGATGGATATAGGCGTGCGGATTAGGCAGGCCACCGGGTGACCCTCCAGATGCGGTGGGGACATGGTCACAGAGATTGTAGGGAGCACCGCGGGTGGGATGTTAGTACTGGAGGCAGTGTTGGATGATGAGTTTATCACGGCGCGAGTCAGCTTGGAGTTCCCGAATGGGGAAAATGGAGAACCAGTCTTCACAATAGGACAGGAGGTGTTGGATGTCATGCATGGCCTTTGGAAATAGTGTATGATTGTCAAGGTTCTAGGAAAGCACATTGGTATCGCGGTCCTGAGTAGGAGACTTCGATAAATGTGGAAACCTAAAGGGCCAATGTATGTGATGATCTACCAAGACAATTCTTTATGGTACGTATGAACTAGAGGAAGAATACTTGGCCGCCTTAACTGGTGGACCATGGCGGGCGTTTGGAGCTACTTGATGGTACAAGCATGGTCGCCGGATTTTGACCCCTTGAAGGATGAGATTGTCACAACGCAGTGTGGCTTCATCTGTCCAACATACCAATCAGTTTCTACCATCGGTCGATTTTGATGAGTATTGCTTGGGGCCTGGGGAATCCCATACGAGTGGACCTTACTACGTTGCAGTTTGAAAGGGGTCGGTTTGCAAGAATATGTGTGAAGTTGATCTGAGGAATCCGCTGAAAGGCACAATAATGGTGAATGGAGAGCATTATTCGTGTCTTATGAGGGTTTGTCTAATATCTGTTCAGGTTGTGGTCTCTATAGCCATATGATTCATGCTTGTCCTCTGCGGATTCAGGAACAACCTGTTGCGACGGTTGCACCGACGGTAGTTGTGGCGGTGTCAGAACCTGTGCCAAAATGATGATGGGTTTATAGAGGTTAGACGTGGAAGGAGGAAGGTTGGGCCGTCGCAGAAGAAGGCTGTGTTTACGACAGGCGGTCCAGGAGCAGTTTTGGAAAGAAATCTCCGGGAGGACCTCACAACAGACGGATGTGAATATAAATCTGGCTAAGAGATTTTGGTGGCTTAGTTGTGGAAGATACGATTCCTGATTCAAGGGTATCAAATATTCGTTTTGGTTCAAACAAGGAGAATGAGTATAAATCTCCTCATATTTGTGGTGTAAAGAGTGGAGTGCAAGAAAAGGTTGTTGTACCAAAAGTCGGGCTTGGCAAAAGATAAAGGTCAAATGCAGAATGGGCCTAAAGATAGGAAGGCCCAAATGACTAAAGGGGGCGAGCAACATTGGTTTAAAAGACAGCCGAAACAGAATCGGCCTGTTAGAGGATCTGGTGTTTGGACCCATTAGAGAGGAGAATTATCTTCTTACGAGTGGTAAGAGATTACGAGTTGAAACAGAGAGCGTTGGGAGACTGGTGGTGTGTTTACCGACTGGGATTGGGGATAGATGCTGGTTGTCGAGACGGAGGGTGTCGAAGAAGGGTCGCCAGGAATGGTGAGGTTGGGGTCCTGGTGGTGAAGAGCCAATGTCGGTAATGTAGGGGTCGGGGTGGATTGTCTGAGAGAGAGACGATCTCACTGCGACAATAATATTGTCCCAGGTAGTTTTTATGCTGCTTAGGTGTGTTTATGATGAATTTCTTATTGTGGAATTGGCAAGGGGCAAAAAAAACCCAACTTTCCGCCGGTCAATTAGATACTTGTTGAAGAAGCATCATACCGATGTCTTGGCATTGTTCGAAACACATGCTGGTGGTGATCGTGCTGGTCGAATATGTCAGGGTTAGGATTTGACAAATCCTTTCGTGTGGATGCAGATGGTCAAAAGGGGTGGTGTATGGCTTTTGTGGAGATCGGGGATAGGTACGGTTTCCATTATTGAGTCTGCGGACCGTATATATATGCGAAAGTGGAGAATGGGTTGGATTCATTACATTTTATCGTCGTATACACGGTGCCGACAGTCAGTAGATGGAGTGGATTGTGTGCATAACTTCATTAATGTCATTCAAATGGTGGATGGTCCGTTGATGATTGGCAAGGACTTTAATACCATTGTTTGGGTTGATGTGAGGGTTGGGGGAAATGGGAGGCTGTCGTCGGATTCATTGTCGTTCGGGGATTGGATAAATGCATAATCCTTGATTGACATGGGCTTTGTGGATAAGAGATTAAACAAGGTGTTGTGCTATGCAGAGACGTGATTAAAGTGGTCGGAGGTGTCAGTGGCTAATCTTCCTTTTTAGCTTCGGATCATGCTCCCTTGTATGCACAATTGAGTCTGATACCACTCTTGTAACACCCCCGAACCATTCTAGGACTAGAACCAATCAGACGCGTTACTTGTGATGCCTGTAGACGATCTAACCGAGGTTATTAGAACAAATCCAATACCTTAGTCAGTCCATCCGTGGGTATCGTTCCTCTCGAACACGGCCTAAGGCTTTTCAACCCATACCATGTCCGCGAGTTGTTTAGTCCGGACAAGACTAATATTGGGTGGAACACAAGGCTTTTAATAAAAATCTCTTTTTATTAATTTAAATCGTTGAAAACACTTACAAAGGATTTGGGCCTTAAGCAGTGAGTATGGTTCATAGAAGTAGACCTTTTAGATTCGAGGCAGTATTGTTGAGTCATTCGAGTTTTAAAGAGTTGTATCTTCGTCGTGGCGTCGGGATATGACAACTACGGAAGCCCTTGATTCTCTACGAGTGACGTTGAAGGAGTGGAATAAGGAGGTATTTGGGGATGTTCATAGGAAAAAAGAGGGTCTGCTGGGCGAAATCTTCCATACGGATGCTCTGTTGCAGAAGGAAGAAGCTTTGCTTCAAGAACTGGATAAAGTTTTGGAGCAGGAAGAAACTTTGTGGTTTCAAAAATCACGTGAGCGTTGGATTGTACATGGGGATCGGAACACTAGTTACTTTCAATACCTCGACGGTTATTAGGCAACGTCGGAACCGGATTGAGGCATTGAAAGATGTTCTTCTGGCAAATGGCGAACAAATCCACAAGAGTTGGAGCAGTTGGCTCTTACTTATTATAAGTGTCTTTACTCAATGGATGATATTGATGCGGTGGTAGAGAGTTTGCCTAGGGAGGTTTCCAGAGTCTATCTCGAGATGAACAGTTGGTTTGAGTAAGCCTTTCAGTGCAGATGAGGTAGAGCTTGCAGTAAGGAGTATGGGACAATTTAAGACTCCTGGTCCTGACGGATATCAAACAGTTTTTTATCATCGGTGTTGGGATATCATGGGTGAGTCTGTGGTATCTTTTTTGCTCGGTTCTTTGAGACAGGGGAGCTAGAGTCAGGTCTGAATGATGCGTTGGTGGTGTTACTGGCGAAGGTGGAGAAGCCTGAAAAAATAACACAATTCCAGACCCATTAGCCTCTGTAATGTGTTGTTCAAAATAGTGACAAAGGTGATGGTGCTGCGTCTCAAACAATTAATAATGAATTTGATAGGGACCGGCTCAGTCTAGTGTCATTCCCGGACGTTTGAGTACAAATAACATAGTCATTGTACAAGAGGCTGTCCATTCGATGAAGAGGAAGAAAGGGAGAAAATGATGGATGCTGCTAAAGCTTGATTTGGAAAAGCGTATGACCACATTATATGGGATTTTTTACAAGACACCTTAGTAGCAGCTGGGTACCGGATAAGTGGGTTCACTGGATCATGCAGGGTGTTACGGGTTCGCTGTATGAACATTCTAAGAATGGTGAAAAAAACGGAGGCTTTTAAACTGTTGCGGGGATTACGTCAAGGAGATCCACTATCTCCGTACTTGTTTGTTCTCTGCCTTGAGCGTCTATGCCATTTGATAGAATGTGTTGTTGGTAGGAAAGAATGGAAACCTATTCGTCTTTCGTAGGGAGGTCCGATGCTTTCAAAGATTTGCTTTGCAGCGATCTAATATTGTTTGCTGAAGCCTCTATGGCTCAAATTCGGATTACCAGACGAGTGTTAGAACGCTTTTGTGTTGCTTTGGGGCAGAAAGTGAGTTTGGAGAAGTCAAAAATATTTTTTCACATAATGTGTCAAGGGATTTGGGGAAGCTTATTAGTGATGAGAAGTGGTTATAACGGCCATTAAGGATTTAGGTACATACCTGGGAATGCCCATTCGGCAGAAGAGATTGAATAAGGAGATGTTTGTGGAAGTGTTAGCACGAGTCTCATCAAAATAAGCGGGGTGGGAATGCAAATGTTTTAGTTTAGCGGGTCCGCCTTTCACTAACTAAAGCTGTGCTGATGTCTATACCGGTTCACACCATGAGTGTCATTTCTATGCTAAAAAGCTTGTTGAAGGAGTTGGATAGAGTGTCGCAATTGTTCCTTTGGGGTAGCCACAGTAGAAAAGAAGAAACAAACATCTGGTTGCTTGGAAGAGGGTCTGTTTACCAAAGACGCACAGAGGTCTTGGGTTACGACAGGCTGTAGAGATGAACAGCGCGTTGTTGGCGAAGCTAGGTTGGAGACTCCTTCAGGATTTGGATAGCTTGTGGGCGCATGTGTTACGAAGCAAAGTAAGGTGGGCTGTATGCTGAATACTTTGTGGCTTTCACCTAAGTCTTTTTGGTCTTCTACGTGGCGTAATGTTGCTCTGATTATTCGGGAGGTGATTAGTCTAGGACCATTGTTGCGTGCGTGGGAATGGTGGCACTATTCGTTTTTGGCAGGATATGTGGCTCACAAACAAGCCACTCCTGTGAAGGTATGACTGGGGTATTACCGGAGGAGTGTTTGAATGTACCAGTTTAGGACTTTTGGTGGGATGGTGTTGGGTGAAATCTTAGGTCCGTTGTTGTCTCATGTTGCTGAGGATACCAGGTTACGACTGGGAGCTATTGTTGTAGACAAGGTTATTGGAGCCACGGGACCGTTTGTCTTGGGGAGAGAGTTATAATGGATCGTTCACCGTCACGTCAGCATATGAGCTGATCACGCGGAGTAACACACTAGTACCAAATATGGCTGCTTTTTGGTCCTGTGTGTGATGTGTGGTGGCTCTGGAAAGAGTCAGAATTTTCTTGTTGGGTTGTGGGACATCAAGCTATCATGACAAATGCAGAAACGATTTCGACGACACCCTCTCGGACTATTCTGTTTTGCCAGGTTTGTAAGGGCGGGGACGAAGATATTATTCACATATTACGGGACTGGCCAGCAATGTCGGGGGTATGGAGGAGATTAGTACCGGATCGGAGACGTGATCAGTTCTTTGAAATGTCACTGTTCGAATGGTTGTATGAGAATTTGAATGAGGATTGGTCCACTTTGTTTGCTATGTTAGTATGGTTGGGATGGAAATGGAGGTGCGGGAATGTTTTCGGTGTGAATGGTAAATGTCGTGATCGCGTACAGTTTTAAAAGACTTGGCAAAGGAGGTGTTGGTGGCTTCCTTGGTGAATACAGGTTCTGCACATAAGCCGTTACGGGTGAGAGGATGATAGCTTGGAAATCTCCGCAGGAGGGGATGGTTCAAATTGAATACAAACGGTGCTTCTCAGGGTACCACGGGTTTGGCTACAGCTGCCGGGGTATTAAGGGATGATACAAGGAGTTGGATATGTGGTTTGCGGTGAACATAGGGATATGCTCAGCTGTTTTAGCAGATTGTGGGGTGTATACTATGGTCTTCATATTGTTTGGGGTAAGCGAGTGTCTCGATTGGAGTTGGAGATTGATTCTGAATTGGTAGTGGTTTTCTTCATACAGAGATTAGTGCTACGCATCCACTGTCGTTCATGTACGTCTGTGCCACAACTTCATATCAAGGGACTGGAGTGTCCGTATTTCGCATGTGTATAGAGAAGCTAATCGTCTTGCGGATGGATTAGCGGCCTATGCTAACTCTCTTCATTTGGGTTTTCATACTTTGGAGGTGGTTCAAGATAGTGTGGATTAGACACCTTCATTTAGTATTCCATCTCTTTCTCTTTCTTAATCTCTTTTAGTATTCCACCTTCGTTTTTCTCTAACATTTGCTTGTTAGGTTCTTATAGACTTCATTTTCTTCCAATAGACAAAACTCTCTGTTTTGTCATCTTCTTTTTCTTTTTGTGCTTTTTTTTTCTTTATTGATGCGGTCATCACTTATGTTGAACGAGTATCTGAACTACTTCAAGACGGATTTTCCTGATGGACTTCCTGAACTACTCTCTGACGAGCCAAACAATGAAATATTGATTGCTAACGCAGATATCTTGCCTCGAAATCCTAGATCACACCATTTATTCCTCATCATCACCATTGATTATGATTTCTCCATTATGGTGATTGATTTGTAATTAATTTAGACATATTTGTAATTTTTGTAGATTATATACCATATAAGAGCTATCAAAAGACTTATTTGCTTACATTGTAAAGATATAAAAGATTTTTGGAAAAATAAAAGAGAGAGTTTTCTCACTATGAAGCTTAGGCTTTGTTTTGTTTATCTAAGTTAGGTGAATTCCTTTACTTAGTAAACGTTTGTTCTTATGTCTTTTTGAGTGAGTCATCAAGGCATAGAGCTTGTGTTGTATCAGAGTCTTATCACAACTCTGTGGTGCACTTCATTTTGCCATCACTCCCCTCATTTGGTCCCACACGAGATAAGCGACCGCCATCGTGTCAGATCTCCATCTTCGACCCATTATTTCTTCATAAGAGAGAAGAAACCGCCAACTTGTGAAGCCGCCATATCTATCCCCATACGAGTCTCACCACCGAGTCTTGTATCATTTGGTATCAAAGCGAAAAGCTCCTACCTTTTATGTTTGATTTCAGTTTTATTATATATAAAAAAAATTTTTGATTTTTGTTTTGTTTAATTTGTTTTTTATAAAAACAAAATAATAATAAAAAAAAGTTTTAGAAATCTCACCAAATCAATTTTTTATATATATATAAATTATCCTAAAATATCCCAAAATCTAATAATAAAATCTCACCAAATCACAAAGTATTTTTAGAAATTCCAAAAAAAGGAAAAAACGAATAAAAAACTCTAACAAATAACAAAAAATCATTTAAAAGTTCAATCAAATCTTCCAAAAACCTAAAAATATTCAATGGCACCAAACCCCTTAAAATACAAGTTCAATAATCTCTAAACTTCTAAATTAATAATAGATGGTAATATTTTTTGGTATTTTTCTCTCTACTTGTATTACATTTTAATACTAAATTATTCTTTAACACTTGCTTACTTATTCTTTTGTCAAAAAAATATTATTTTATTTATTTTCCGGTATTTCAGATCGAACAAGAAAAAGGATAAAAAAGAAAAGAGAAGAGAAGGTGATGATTCGTTCGATGTGTTAATAAAGATCTCAACTTTGTTAACGCATAGATCCCTATCATCTTAACTGTTATCTCGTCTGGTGTTGTTGATGCGATTAGATCATCTGAAACAAGATGAGTATGGTGGATGCGATTGTTCGCGGAGACATGGCTTGTTTGGATGCAGATTTATTGCAGCTTCAAGAGATGTCTTCGTTTGTACTAACTTCGAAACCTGGATTCACTCAGAAGCTCTTTGACCAGTGGCTTTCTCTTCCTGAAGCTCAGCGACAGGTATCTGAGCTCTGTTTCTGCTTTATTTGGCATTAGAATTGCTCAAGCTTGGTGTAAAGTTCAAATCTTTTGATAGTGTTAATTATGCAGCAGTGAGAGTTTCAATGATGTCCTTATGTTCTGCTTGACAGTGTTAGTTATTCAGTAGTGAGAGTTGCAATGATGCTTAGGTTGCCTAATTACTCTGTGCTGTTGAAGATTCCTGTAAATTTCGAATCTTTGATAGTGTTAGTTATGAGTTATGTGAGTTTTACAATGATGCTTAGGTTACTCTGTGATGTTAAAGATTGGTGTAAAGTTTGATTTTTGTTGTTGTTGTTAGTTATGCAGTATGTTCTTGTTTGATTGTGTGAGTTTTACAATGATTACTGTGATTTGGTTTCTAAATTACTCTATTCACTGGAATCTGAAGTCTAAAGCTTTGTTTTTTTTTTCTTCTCGTTGCCTAATCGGTTTATATATATATATATATATATATATATATAGATTGCGTCATTGCTCAAGGATGCTATAGGTGGAGCTCCTATAAATGCAACTGGAAGTTCATCTGGTTCAAATTCTGCCACGAGTAATTCTATACCATCTATGTTTTCCTGCGGGAAGTGCTCCTCCGCTTTCGCCAAGGAGTTGTGGTTCACCGCGTACAACGAAACAAAGAGGCCCTTCTAACTTAGGTTCTTCGCTGAAAGTCGTCAGTGAGCCTGTTAGAGAGCCAATGCCTCAGGTTTTTAACTTTGGTTCTTCTGCAAGTTTTGATAAGTGCATTCTTTTTTCCTCCTTTCTATACTAATGGAGTAAGAACACTTACTTTAAACTTGAAATGACTGTAGTTTTATTTCAAAAATGGCCGCCCACCACCAAGCGAGATGAGAGAGCAATGCATGTTCAGAATCAATCACTTTTTCTATGGTCACATGGATGGACTACAGATACAAGGTAAGAAGTCATAGTTTTTCCAATATTTATAGTGACATTTATCTGAAATTTCTCACTAACTTTTACCCTTTCCAATACACAGAATTCAAATTAGTCACCAGAGAAATCTGCAAGCTCCCATCATTCTTCTCCACTTCACTTTTCAGAAAGATCGATGTCAATAATTCAGGTTTTGTTACTAGGTGTGTGATGTCATGCTTTTTTGTCTTGTGGATTCTCATGTGTGCATAGTTTGCAACGTACTTCAAGCTTCCTGCTCATTTTATTCTCACTGTATCACGTGTGTGGCGATCACTGTATTGTAAAAACCGGTATAACATTTTTGAGTGTTTGATTATGCAGAGAAGCATTTATTGATTATTGGGTAAACGGGAACATGTTGATAATGGATACAACGACCCAAATCTTCAAGATATTAAAGCAGAAAGATCAGAGCTACATTGTCAAGGTAATTTTCTTTTTGTTTGCATATTAAGTCATGAGAGCTGAGTTAATTTCCTAATCTACTTGCTCGTGTGTTTGCACTATTAATTCGCAACATTTTTTACCTGGCAGGATGATTTCAAACCACTACTTAAAGAACTGTTGGCGACACATCCTGGGCTAGAGTTCTTGCAAACCACACCTGAATTCCAGGAAAGATATGGTGAGGTCTTACCTTCATATAGTGTTTAGCCAGTATCCTATTTTATCTCACCTTCTCCCTCTTTATATTGCTTGAGTAATATAATGTTTAGTAACTTAGCGGGGGGTTTGGTTAGCTACCATCATAATTGAGAAGAACGAATAATAACTCTGCGCTTTGTGGTATGATGTCTTATCTAACTTTGTCAGATGGTTATGATGTCTTATCTAACTTTGATAATTGATGCATCGAGATGATTACGTTGCAGTTATCTGTTTGGATTTAAGATATTTTATCAGCTTAGATTTCCTTGTGTTCTATTTCTCATGAATCAATTTTCCAAGTTTTGGATTTATATAAGACAAAATTTGGATCAATTTGCCAAGTTTTGAATTTTTTTGTTACTGAAATAGCATTATGAATCAAGTGTCATTTAGGCAAGGAAATTAATTAAACATATTTATTGTTTGCTATGTCGACTTACATTTTTAGGATGCCATTTTGTCTGATACAACTTTTATTTTGATGAGTCAGCTGAAACCGTCACCTACCGAATATTTTACTACATAAATAGATCTGGGAATGGTCGACTTACATTTAGGGAGCTTAGACGGGGAAACTTAATTGATGCAATGCGACATGCTGACGAAGAAGAAGATATCAACAAAGTGTTGAGGTACTACTAACAAACAGAGTTCATCCTATTGGTTGTATATATGATTTTGTTTCTCTTTGTTTGACGTCAACATTTTTCTATTTACTTTGGCATCTAGATACTTCTCATATGAGCATTTCTATGTCATATACTGCAAGTTCTGGGAGCTGGATACAGATCACGATTTCCTGATTGACAAAGAAAATCTTATGAGATATGGAAACCACGCACTTACTTACCGGATTGTCGACAGAATATTCTCCCAGGTTCTGTCTAAAAAATCTCGATCTTTTAGAATGATTTTTAATGCCTACTACTTGAAGATTGTAGTTATATTACATCCGTTTGAGAATTCTGTCCTCTGTTCAAAGTTTTTATTGCTCTTAAGATGACTATCATCATAAAAGTAAAGCATTGGTTCTCAGGTTGCTAGGAAGTTCACTAGCAAAGTTGAAGGGAAGATGGGGTATGAGGACTTTGTGTATTTCATACTTGCAGAAGAAGATAAATCGTCAGAGCCTAGCCTAGAATTTTGGTAAGCCGTGTTATAAGGATCCAAAGTTGCAGACAGATAGCGTTTTGAGTGCTTTTGTCTGACTTAAGTATATTTTGGACTAGGTTTAAGTGCATAGACTTGGATGCAAATGAGATTATTACGCGAAATGAGATGCAATTCTTTTATGAAGAGCAGTTGCATCGAATGGAGTGCATGGCGCAAGAAGCTGTTCTTTTTGAGGATATTTTATGTCAGATGATTGATATGATCGGACCAGAGGTTCAACATGATAACTCATTGTGCCCAGTTTTTCTCTGTAACTTCTGCAATTTTGTTATGTGTTTGATTGTTTCTTGTTTCCTTCCACAGAACGAAAGCCATATAACGCTGCATGACCTGAAGGGCTCAAAGCTCTCTGGAAATGTCTTCAACATCCTTTTTAATCTCAACAAATTTATGGCATTTGAAACACGGGATCCGTTCCTCATACGTCAGGTACTTCATATTTGATATTCAACCTTACTGTTTTCTAGAAAGCACATGCCTCTTATAACATTTCGAGTTGTCAAAACGGAAACAGGAGCGTGAGAACCCTACATTGACTGAGTGGGACCGTTTTGCACATAGAGAATATATTAGGCTTTCTATGGAAGAAGACGTTGAAGATGCATCCAATGGAAGTGCTGAGGTTTGGGATGAGTCGTCACTGGAGGCTCCCTTCTGAGTTCATAGCGGTAAGTCAATGGAAAATCGCAATCTCACTTAGAAGATGAAACCAGTGGAATTGATAAGAAAAAAAAAACTAAGAAGTTGAAGGTTGTGTCAATGTTGTTATCTCATGATATTAGTTAATTATGCAGTCCCTGAGAAGAATCTTTGGAGTCCCTAATCATGCAGTCCCTGAGAATAATCTTTGGAGCTCTCTGGAGAAAGGGAAGTGAAAACCAAGCAAAGTATCCTCTTTGAATACCATACACTTACCTTGGATTTGTTTTATTTTTCTTTCAACTTCTCTTCATTTGTTAGCTGATTATAGTAGAGTTATATTTATCAAGAATTGTCCGCTAGCTCATCGCTTTATGCCTTCTTCACCTGTATTGCTCTCACTTTGTTCCATCACTGGGTTTTTGTATGTACTTTGTAGTTGTGTTACTTCATTATCTCGAGCTGCTGAAAATTGTGATAATTCCTTCATTCACGTTTTTTTTCAAGTGTCTTGTTTTTTTTGAGGAATCATTAAATACCATTAGAGGCAAGCATGCATTAAGAACAAGTCTCAATACCACTAAGCACCCTAATTATCAATTTCCATTGGCTAGAAATGCAAAGCTCTTGAATAGTTTGGTTCAAGAATTTCATCAAACACTTTCTGGGCATGAAATTCCTAAAGTCTAGAATCAACATGATCAAGGCTGATCTAGCATTATAATCACCAAACTAGATAGGAAACACATAAATAAAGCCCTAGACATCAAAGATCAATCATCTATCTCCCTAATCTACTTAGCCCAAAGTTCTAAGGATCTACTCACTCATCATCATGATCACACAAAGGAAATGGTTTGATCTTTGTGAAATCATAATAAGAGATTATAGCTTAAGAGATTTGAAAGAGAAATTGCTATTAAAAACTTAGAAGTACTCAATCATTCAACAAACCAATAGTAGATGAGCTTAAGAACCCTAAGTGGCTGTTTAACAAGAGATAAAACAAAGATAAGTCTCCCCTTATTAGGGTTAGGGTATTAATAGGAAAACATAGAAGGACCCGGGTCAACCCAAAACAAACTGGGTCAAACCCGGATTAAAACTAAAACAAGTGTGGACTAAAGTGAACCGGGCAAGCCTTGGCCAATTGAGATGGCCGATTGGGACAGTCGGGCACACTTTGGCCGATGGTGGTGGCCACTGGTAGCTCCTGTCCGTGGCGTGGAGAGTTCAATCGGCCGACTCTTGGTCGATGACCTTGACCGATGGCTTCAATCGACCATCACTTGACCGCTGCTCTTGGCCGCTGGTGTCTCCTGTTCGTGATCCAAGTGAGTTCAATCGGTTGGCTTTTGGCCGATGGAGGTGGTCGATGGTCTCCCACGGCCATGGCTTGGCTGATGGTCTTGGCCGCGTGTGGCTCCTGCCGTCACTCTGGCTGTATATACGTCCACTAAAACAGGTATAACTCTTTACACGCACATCCGATTGGCCTGAAATCACCTCCATTGCAAAGCTTACGCAATTTCCAATAACTTAGATGAAGAACTCTGGAGCTAAATCCCAAGGCAAAGTCTTCATACGAGTCGATCTTTGAGGGACTGCAGACTGGTTCCGAATCATCAATCATCTTGTGTGCATCCAAATGTGTGTCTTCCATTATACTGCTAATTATTGACTTATTTGGCTCCAAAGAACACTTTTCTTGTACATCTCTACTTCAACATCTGAGATAACAAACTTGATGCAAAATGCAACCTAAACAACCTAAATGCTCATGAATATGCACAAAACAATGAAGAATTAAGCTCTAAAATTACATAAAAACACAAGATATCAACTCCGGTTTGTTTGTTTTATACTCCTCTCTATTTCATAATATATGATGTTTTAGAGAAGTTATTTTGTTTCATAATATTATTGTATGTTTTTAATTTTTTATGCAATTTTTAGATTAGTTTAATATTTTAGATTATGTAGTATTGTTTATGATTAGTTGAATTTTTTCTAAAGTAGACGTTTTTAAGGGATGGATGTATTAAATTTGATATTTTAGAAGATTTTAGGGTATTCTTAAAATCCATTGTTATTGAATTAGTGATTTTTAAAAATCCTCTGAAATCAATTGTTATTAAATTTGAATTTTTTTTTCAACCAAACATTAAATTAAAACTAGAAAAGAACTCCAAGATTGGTTGCCCAAACATGAGGATAAGAGTTTACAAATGAAGTCTCTGAGGCTAAGGATCGTGACGACCGAGCAAGGCAATTGGCCCTACCGTTGGAATCACGAGGGATCCTGGTCAGGGTGAACGAAGAGAAAGCAGATCGGAGCGAAACGAAGTCCTACAACAGGTTTGAGAAAGCAGGTCAATCGTCCGGCATCTGCACCATCGTAACTAACTCTGCACAGTCTGTCTCGAAAGCTTGACAACCAACTCTAGCTGCTAGCAAAGACTCCATAGCCCAGATTAGAGCTTGCAATTCCGCGTGTAGAGGGGAAGGTTCTCGTCGAAAACTTCGTGCTCCCAGAAGGATCATCGAATCTTCAGCATTACAACACCACCAACCCAGCCCCTGAAGAGGGTCCGTACCTTTCCATGAACCATCAATTTGGTACCGAGAGAAGGAGCCCCTATCCTCCAATTGAATTTGAAATTTATATAAAATCATTCACAATCTTTGGTTATTCAATCAATAATTTATAAATCCCTTCTAGAAGATTGTTTTAACATTTTTAGTACAAACATATGACTTACAAAATCACATTTTATAGGTGAAACTTTGAAGGATTGTAATAAAAAGTGTTTTTTTTTTTTTTTTCTGGAAGAACCCATCTCCTTGGGTTCTCTTCTCCTATTCTCTTTCTCTTTCTCCTAGCCAATCAAGTTGATCATTGCAGCTCAAGACATTTTTGCGCAATCAAGTTGATCTCGCTGATCCATCTGTGAATGTCGACTCCGACACGCCACCTCTGGTGGTTGTGGACTTGTGGGAGTAACCACCGTTCAATCAGAATTACAGATTTCAGCATCTACCGTCATCTTGAGGTCAGTGACAACAAGTCCATCAACCTAATCATTAGTCATCTACTTAAGCTAGGGTTTATCTCTGTTCTTTTCTTATTTAATTATTGATGTGTTGTTATATTGTTGGTTTTTGTTTTTTTCTAATGCTTAAGTTGTGACAAAGATTTATTGACATTACTATTAATGTCCTACGATCTGTTATGTATTTGTGTGCTGTTCTTGATTTGGCATGGTTAATTTTAAATGACTTTTTTTGTGGATGGATAAACAGATAATGATGACGACTTCATCGAATCAAGATCTGCAAGTGTTTGTTCCATCGAATAAACAAATAATGACCGTCGACTTCATTTCAGTCTTTTGCATCGATGAGAAGTCAATTCCAAAAGGGGCCAGATGCTCCGCCAATGCCACTTTTGATCTGCTGCAGTGTCAATGCATGTTCACTACTTGCTTTTTCTCAGCTGTCAAAGCTGCAACTTGCTCTTTCCACTCAGCACCTACGGCACTCACTATAGTATCAACTGCAATCCTCACCTTCTCTGGTAATTCAACAGAAGGAAATGGAAGTGAAACAAAATCGGGAAGTATGACTATGTTATAAGACTCCTCGTACGCAGGCTCATTGTTATCAAGTCCGCCATCAGCTCCAATAGCGAGCAAAGTGGGTTTCGTAAGAGGCCAACTGCTGTTAAAGAGTTTAAATGGAGAAATGGTTGGTTTTATTCACGCTCGGACAAGGCGGTTGCAGAAGGGAAACCGGATCAGTGTCTCCTCCACTTTGAATGACTGGAAGAGCTTAAATTGATATAGAGTGTCAGTCTGTGTAAATTGTGTCTATTATATTTTTTTAAGTAAATGATTTGAAACTACAGTGTGAACTAGAGATCTCACTTATACATAACACTAGAACAAGTGAGGATGTTGAAGTCCAAGTTGCTCTTCTTTTTCCTTTTCTAAATATCCTAAAATCACCTAAAATTCAATAACCAAATCTCACTAATCCCAAATCATTTTCTAATTAAATTATATAATATCTCTACCAAATAACCAAAATCTCCTAAAACTACACTGAAATCTCTCAAAATCCTAAAATGTTAAAATCCCATCAAATCTCCTAAAATATCAAGTTCAATACCCCCTCCTTAATCTACATATTTTTACTTTAAACATCCTAATGGAGGGAATATTAAGTACCCCACAATTTTGATGTCATTCTCAAAGAAAGGAACCGCAATGTCTTTTTTCCTAAATCTAGAAAAGGTTGGTTGTGTCATTGCTAGTGAGATTGTAGTAATGAGTTATTACTAGTGAGATTGTAGTAAAGTCTTATTATTTGTGGAATCCAAACCATTTCAGCAAACCAATTTTGATTGAATTGATGAATAACATAATAACAAAATCGACCAATCAGAGGAGAGATCTACAACCTGACGTTCACTTTCCGACGTCATTCTCCCCTGTTCCCTTACCTTGTCTTGTCGTCGTCGTTTTACCTTTGAAAGTGAAGCTTTAATCTCCATGTACACTCCCTTCTCTTCTTCTACTTTTAACATCTTAATCCACCAAGTCTTTAGTAAATTTTGGTGTTGTATTTGAAATTTGGAGACTTCAATTAGATTTGTTATTGGTGTTTGAACGTCAGTTTGATAGCCATGATATAGGTTGATTAAAACATTTTAATGGATTGTTGTGATTGGTTCGTAGTGAATCGTAGGCAAATTTGTGTTTTTAGTCCGAGCATTAATTTGGTTACAAACAAAGTGTAACAGTTAGAAGTTGTATAACTGGTATTCCATTAGGTGTTGATTTAGTTTAAATTCTAATTTTTTCAGAGAGAAACAATGAGCAACCTTTCCATCAAGTTAATGAAGGATATTATTTAAAAACCAGAGATGAGTATCAATGGCTTCAAAGAGAAAGTATCTTGTGCTGTATATCGTTTAGGGAATCGTCAATGCAGAGAAAAATGTGGATTTCTCTATTGTGTTGTCTGAAAAAGGAGAAATTTTTAAATGTAACAAAAAAACAAATCTGCCAAAATAATTGTTTTTAGACTCGGACCGGCCGGCCGAAGCAGTCTAACTGTGAACCAGTAGATCTTCTGGTCTGGGTAACTACTAAACACTCGACAAAAACCGGCTAAAACTCGTATACTATGGTTCAACCGGTGGAGTGGATCAAACCGAATCAGCAATTTATAGCATTACATGTGGGCTTGATATATGCTGTAAGGGGATATTGATATTTATTAAACATAATGGGGGTATTAATTTCTACATACACTCTGCTAGGAACTTCATAATTTTTAAACCTTTTGTTTTCTTCATTGTTTGTCAAATTATATTAGAAAATATTCTATGTTGTTTGGTGGAGAATAATATTTGTTTTATTACAAATGGGATTTGTTAATTAGAAATTTTTTGTTTGTCAAAAAACCTCTTATTAATATAAAATTAATTTTGTTCGATTCAGTTTTCATTTTATTTTAATTAGGAATGTTTTGTTTATATATGCAATGATAAATTAATATTTTATCTTATAAAGAAGTAGTTATTCTTTGATACGTGGTCGGCTCTGGTTGAACCAATGATCCGGTGACGCGAAGCCGACGGTATTTTGGTTCGGATCGAGTTTAAAAACATTGGCCTAAACCAAAAGTAATACTAATTTTTAGTGTCTAAGTGGATATGATATGAGTCACATGACCCAATAACAATAGATCTCGATATGTGATGACCCGATTAATTGTTAGAGGTGATTCCCCTCTAAACAAATGAGCCCGCCCAAAAGAATCCTCTGAGACCCAAATAAGCATTTGGATATCCTCTTTGAATACCATACACTTTACCTTGGATTTGTTTTATTTTTCTTTCAACTTCTCTTCATTTGTTAGCTGATTATAGTAGAGTTATATTTATCAAGAATTGTCCGCTAGCTCATCGCTTTATGCCTTCTTCACCTGTATTGCTCTCACTTTGTTCCATCACTGGGTTTTTGTATGTACTTTGTAGTTGTGTTACTTCATTATCTCCCGTTGTGCTGAAAATTGTGAAAATCAATGCTGTAGTTCCTTCATTTAATATTTTTTTGGTTGGTAGGAATCTTTATATACCATTATAGGTTTAATCTCAGGTTTGCTTGTTTTATATTAAGTGGTAACCCCACAATTATGATGTCATTCTCAAGAATCTTTTACCTGAATCTGGAAAAGGGTGGTGGTGTCATTGCTACTGAGAATGTAGTAATGTCTTATTATATGTGGACTTCTTAAGGAACGTGTTTGCTCTAAGAAACATCCATTTTGCTCTGTTCAGCTTCTCTTAGGGGGTGTTATTGGTTTATAGAATCAGTTTAGTTGGTTTGCGGTTTCTGTGAACTGTTTGTGTACTATTACTAAACCTTCCTTTATTATACTGAGAACTCTTTGTACAACAGATGAAGAAATAAGGATAAGAGAGTTTTGTACATAGCGGAACCGTAAAGTTACCAGAACCTATCTTTATTAACACTGAGATAACCAGACATGACCTTTCCACCAGTATTCCTCATACCGTCGATGAGGAAACACCAAGTGGAACCCAATGCCCCAACGAAGAAATCAGCTTCGGACGCCATTAAGAAGTTAACCAGAGGATAGTTCGAGCTCATCTCTCTCCCAAGGCTCGCTTCATACTCAGCCATTGATTTATTACCGACTTGTCTCGCAACTTGCGTGTAATAAAATCTCCAGTGAGTATAATCTTTAGTTCGGTCCACAACTTCCTTCATCTCTGTAGAGAGCCAGATCTTGTTGAGCTCCGGAAACCGATCTCTGATCTGATCAGCTAAACGCATGTACTCTTCTAAAGCTGCAACTCTCATCTCGCATGCTTTGTCTCCCATCCGCACATGAACACTCAGCATTGGCCTTGGAATCCACGGCTTGTGATCCGACCACACCTGTTTCTCAATCTCTGTCCTTTGCTTCTTCTTCTTCTTTCTCCAATCTCCAGCAGAGAGTACAATCTCGGCAGCTTCTTTTCCAAACGCAGAGTGTCGAGCAACGTTCATTAGACCACAAGTGTATTCTGTTTGGAATCTCATCAAGTATCTCACTGCTTGTGCTCTCCACCATCTCCTATCCATTTTCCGGTGACTGGGGATTAAACTTCCGTTGATCTCTGTAGTGGGTCTCATATAACTCCAAGCCTTGCCCCATAGCTTTGGTATAATGTGTCCAGGGATTTGGGGAAGCTTATTAGTGATGAGAGTGGTATAACGGCCATTAAGGATTTAGGTACATACCTGGGAATGCCCATTCGGCAGAAGAGATTGAATAAGGAGATGTTTGTGGAAGTGTTAGCACGAGTCTCATCAAAATAAGCGGGGTGGAAATGCAAATGTTTTAGTTTAGCGGGTCGCCTTTCACTAACTAAAGCTGTGCTGATGTCTATACCGGTTCACACCATGAGTGTCATTTCTATGCTAAAAAGCTTGTTGAAGGAGTTGGATAGAGTGTCGCAATTGTTCCTTTGGGGTAGCACAGTAGAAAAGAAGAAACAAACATCTGGTTGCTTGGAAGAGGGTCTGTTTACCAAAGACGCACAGAGGTCTTGGGTTACGACAGGCTGTAGAGATGAACAGCGCGTTGTTGGCGAAGCTAGGTTGGAGACTCCTTCAGGATTTGGATAGCTTGTGGGCGCATGTGTTACGAAGCAAGTATAAGGTGGGCTGTATGCTGAATACTTTGTGGCTTTCACCTAAGTCTTTTTGGTCTTCTACGTGGCGTAATGTTGCTCTGATTATTCGGGAGGTGATTAGTCTAGGACATTGTTGCGTGCTTGGGAATGGTGGCACTATTCGTTTTTGGCAGGATATGTGGCTCACAAACAAGCCACTCTGTGAAGGTATGACTGGGGTATTACCGGAGGAGTGTTTGAATGCACCAGTTTAGGACTTTTGGTGGGATGGTGTTGGGTGAAATCTTAGGTCCGTTGTTGTCTCATGTTGCTGAGGATACCAGGTTACGACTGGGAGCTATTGTTGTAGACAAGGTTATTGGAGCCACGGACCGTTTGTCTTGGGGAGAGAGTTATAATGGATCGTTCACCGTCACGTCAGCATATGAGCTGATCACGCGGAGTAACACACTAGTACCAAATATGGCTGCTTTTTGGTCCTGTGTGTGATGTGTGGTGGCTCTGGAAAGAGTCAGAATTTTCTTGTGGGTTGTGGGACATCAAGCTATCATGACAAATGCAGAACGATTTCGACGACACCTCTCGGACTCTTCTGTTTGCCAGGTTTGTAAGGGCGGGGACGAAGATATTATTCACATATTACGGGACTGGCCAGCAATGTCGGGGGGTATGGAGGAGATTAGTACCGGATCGGAGACGTGATCAGTTCTTTGAAATGTCACTGTTCGAATGGTTGTATGAGAATTTGAATGAGGATTGGTCCACTTTGTTTGCTATGTTAGTATGGTTGGGATGGAAATGGAGGTGCGGGAATGTTTTCGGTGTGAATGGTAAATGTCGTGATCGCGTACAGTTTTTAAAAGACTTGGCAAAGGAGGTGTTGGTGGCTTCCTTGGCGAATACAGGTTCTGCACATAAGCCGTTACGGGTGGAGAGGATGATAGCTTGGAAATCTCCGCAGGAGGGATGGTTCAAATTGAATACAAACGGTGCTTCTCAGGGTACCACGGGTTTGGCTACAGCTGCCGGGGTATTAAGGGATGATACAAGGAGTTGGATATGTGGTTTTGCGGTGAACATAGGGATATGCTCAGCTGTTTTAGCAGAATTGTGGGGTGTATACTATGGTCTTCATATTGTTTGGGGTAAGCGAGTGTCTCGATTGGAGTTGGAGATTGATTCTGAATTGGTAGTTGGTTTTCTTCATACAGAGATTAGTGCTACGCATCCACTGTCGTTCATGGTACGTCTGTGCCACAACTTCATATCAAGGGACTGGAGTGTCCGTATTTCGCATGTGTATAGAGAAGCTAATCGTCTTGCGGATGGATTAGCGGCCTATGCTAACTCTCTTCATTTGGGTTTTCATACTTTGGAGGTGGTTCAAGATAGTGTGGATTAGACACCTTCATTTAGTATTCCATCTCTTTCTCTTTCTTAATCTCTTTTAGTATTCCACCTTCGTTTTTCTCTAACATTTGCTTGTTAGGTTCTTATAGACTTCATTTTCTTCCAATAGACAAAACTCTCTGTTTTGTCATCTTCTTTTTCTTTTTGTGCTTTTTTTTTCTTTATTGATGCGGTCATCACTTATGTTGAACGAGTATCTGAACTACTTCAAGACGGATTTCCTGATGGACTTCCTGAACTACTCTCTGACGAGCCAAACAATGAAATATTGATTGCTAACGCAGATATCTTGCTCGAAATCCTAGATCCACCATTTATTCCTCATCATCACCATTGATTATGATTTCTCCATTATGGTGATTGATTTGTAATTAATTTAGACATATTTGTAATTTTTGTAGATTATATACCATATAAGAGCTATCAAAAGACTTATTTGCTTCATTGTAAAGATATAAAAGATTTTTGGAAAAATAAAAGAGAGAGTTTTCTCACTATGAAGCTTAGGCTTTGTTTTGTTTATCTAAGTTAGGTGAATTCCTTTACTTAGTAAACGTTTGTTCTTATGTCTTTTTGAGTGAGTCATCAAGGCATAGAGCTTGTGTTGTATCAGAGTCTTATCACAACTCTGTGGTGCACTTCATTTTGCCATCACTCCCCTCATTTGGTCCCACACGAGATAAGCGACCGCCATCGTGTCAGATCTCCATCTTCGACCATTATTTCTTCATAAGAGAGAAGAAACCGCCAACTTGTGAAGCCGCCATATCTATCCCCATACGAGTCTCACCACCGAGTCTTGTATCATTTGGTATCAAAGCGAAAAGCTCCTACCTTTTATGTTTGATTTCAGTTTTATTATATATAAAAAAAATTTTGATTTTGTTTTGTTTAATTTGTTTTTTATAAAAACAAAAATAATAATAAAAAAAAGTTTTAGAAATCTCACCAAAATCTAAATTATCCTAAAATATCCCAAAATCTAATAATAAAATCTCACCAAATCACAAAGTATTTTTAGAAATTCCAAAAAGGAAAAACGAATATAAAAACTCTAACAAATAACAAAAAATCATTTAAAAGTTCAATCAAATCTTCCAAAAACCTAAAATATTCAAATGGCACCAAACCCCTTAAAATACAAGTTCAATAATCTCTAAACTTCTAAATTAATAATAGATGGTAATATTTTTTGGTATTTTTCTCTCTACTTGTATTACATTTTAATACTAAATTATTCTTTAACACTTGCTTACTTATTCTTTTGTCAAAAAATATTATTTTATTTATTTTCCGGTATTTCAGATCGAACAAGAAAAAGGATAAAAAAGAAAAGAGAAGAGAAGGTGATGATTCGTTCGATGTGTTAATAAAGATCTCAACTTTGTTAACGCATAGATCCCTATCATCTTAACTGTTATCTCGTCTGGTGTTGTTGATGCGATTAGATCATCTGAAACAAGATGAGTATGGTGGATGCGATTGTTCGCGGAGACATGGCTTGTTTGGATGCAGATTTATTGCAGCTTCAAGAGATGTCTTCGTTTGTACTAACTTCGAAACCTGGATTCACTCAGAAGCTCTTTGACCAGTGGCTTTCTCTTCCTGAAGCTCAGCGACAGGTATCTGAGCTCTGTTTCTGCTTTATTTGGCTTTAGAATTGCTCAAGCTTGGTGTAAAGTTCAAATCTTTTGATAGTGTTAATTATGCAGCAGTGAGAGTTTCAATGATGTCCTTATGTTCTGCTTGACAGTGTTAGTTATTCAGTAGTGAGAGTTGCAATGATGCTTAGGTTGCCTAATTACTCTGTGCTGTTGAAGATTCCTGTAAATTTCGAATCTTTGATAGTGTTAGTTATGAGTTATGTGAGTTTTACAATGATGCTTAGGTTACTCTGTGATGTTAAAGATTGGTGTAAAGTTTGATTTTTGTTGTTGTTGTTAGTTATGCAGTATGTTCTTGTTTGATTGTGTGAGTTTTACAATGATTACTGTGATTTGGTTTCTAAATTACTCTATTCACTGGAATCTGAAGTCTAAAGCTTTGTTTTTTTTTTCTTCTCGTTGCCTAATCGGTTTATATATATATATATATATATATATATATATAGATTGCGTCATTGCTCAAGGATGCTATAGGTGGAGCTCCTATAAATGCAACTGGAAGTTCATCTGGTTCAAATTCTGCCACGAGTAATTCTATACCATCTATGTTTCCTGCGGGAAGTGCTCCTCCGCTTTCGCCAAGGAGTTGTGGTTCACCGCGTACAACGAAACAAAGAGGCCCTTCTAACTTAGGTTCTTCGCTGAAAGTCGTCAGTGAGCCTGTTAGAGAGCCAATGCCTCAGGTTTTTAACTTTGGTTCTTCTGCAAGTTTTGATAAGTGCATTCTTTTTTCCTCCTTTCTATACTAATGGAGTAAGAACACTTACTTTAAACTTGAAATGACTGTAGTTTTATTTCAAAAATGGCCGCCCACCACCAAGCGAGATGAGAGAGCAATGCATGTTCAGAATCAATCACTTTTTCTATGGTCACATGGATGGACTACAGATACAAGGTAAGAAGTCATAGTTTTTCCAATATTTATAGTGACATTTATCTGAAATTTCTCACTAACTTTTACCCTTTCCAATACACAGAATTCAAATTAGTCACCAGAGAAATCTGCAAGCTCCCATCATTCTTCTCCACTTCACTTTTCAGAAAGATCGATGTCAATAATTCAGGTTTTGTTACTAGGTGTGTGATGTCATGCTTTTTTGTCTTGTGGATTCTCATGTGTGCATAGTTTGCAACGTACTTCAAGCTTCCTGCTCATTTTATTCTCACTGTATCACGTGTGTGGCGATCACTGTATTGTAAAAACCGGTATAACATTTTTGAGTGTTTGATTATGCAGAGAAGCATTTATTGATTATTGGGTAAACGGGAACATGTTGATAATGGATACAACGACCCAAATCTTCAAGATATTAAAGCAGAAAGATCAGAGCTACATTGTCAAGGTAATTTTCTTTTTGTTTGCATATTAAGTCATGAGAGCTGAGTTAATTTCCTAATCTACTTGCTCGTGTGTTTGCACTATTAATTCGCAACATTTTTTACCTGGCAGGATGATTTCAAACCACTACTTAAAGAACTGTTGGCGACACATCCTGGGCTAGAGTTCTTGCAAACCACACCTGAATTCCAGGAAAGATATGGTGAGGTCTTACCTTCATATAGTGTTTAGCCAGTATCCTATTTTATCTCACCTTCTCCCTCTTTATATTGCTTGAGTAATATAATGTTTAGTAACTTAGCGGGGGGTTTGGTTAGCTACCATCATAATTGAGAAGAACGAATAATAACTCTGCGCTTTGTGGTATGATGTCTTATCTAACTTTGTCAGATGGTTATGATGTCTTATCTAACTTTGATAATTGATGCATCGAGATGATTACGTTGCAGTTATCTGTTTGGATTTAAGATATTTTATCAGCTTAGATTTCCTTGTGTTCTATTTCTCATGAATCAATTTTCCAAGTTTTGGATTTATATAAGACAAAATTTGGATCAATTTGCCAAGTTTTGAATTTTTTTGTTACTGAAATAGCATTATGAATCAAGTGTCATTTAGGCAAGGAAATTAATTAAACATATTTATTGTTTGCTATGTCGACTTACATTTTTAGGATGCCATTTTGTCTGATACAACTTTTATTTTGATGAGTCAGCTGAAACCGTCACCTACCGAATATTTTACTACATAAATAGATCTGGGAATGGTCGACTTACATTTAGGGAGCTTAGACGGGGAAACTTAATTGATGCAATGCGACATGCTGACGAAGAAGAAGATATCAACAAAGTGTTGAGGTACTACTAACAAACAGAGTTCATCCTATTGGTTGTATATATGATTTTGTTTCTCTTTGTTTGACGTCAACATTTTTCTATTTACTTTGGCATCTAGATACTTCTCATATGAGCATTTCTATGTCATATACTGCAAGTTCTGGGAGCTGGATACAGATCACGATTTCCTGATTGACAAAGAAAATCTTATGAGATATGGAAACCACGCACTTACTTACCGGATTGTCGACAGAATATTCTCCCAGGTTCTGTCTAAAAAATCTCGATCTTTTAGAATGATTTTTAATGCCTACTACTTGAAGATTGTAGTTATATTACATCCGTTTGAGAATTCTGTCCTCTGTTCAAAGTTTTTATTGCTCTTAAGATGACTATCATCATAAAAGTAAAGCATTGGTTCTCAGGTTGCTAGGAAGTTCACTAGCAAAGTTGAAGGGAAGATGGGGTATGAGGACTTTGTGTATTTCATACTTGCAGAAGAAGATAAATCGTCAGAGCCTAGCCTAGAATTTTGGTAAGCCGTGTTATAAGGATCCAAAGTTGCAGACAGATAGCGTTTTGAGTGCTTTTGTCTGACTTAAGTATATTTTGGACTAGGTTTAAGTGCATAGACTTGGATGCAAATGAGATTATTACGCGAAATGAGATGCAATTCTTTTATGAAGAGCAGTTGCATCGAATGGAGTGCATGGCGCAAGAAGCTGTTCTTTTTGAGGATATTTTATGTCAGATGATTGATATGATCGGACCAGAGGTTCAACATGATAACTCATTGTGCCCAGTTTTTCTCTGTAACTTCTGCAATTTTGTTATGTGTTTGATTGTTTCTTGTTTCCTTCCACAGAACGAAAGCCATATAACGCTGCATGACCTGAAGGGCTCAAAGCTCTCTGGAAATGTCTTCAACATCCTTTTTAATCTCAACAAATTTATGGCATTTGAAACACGGGATCCGTTCCTCATACGTCAGGTACTTCATATTTGATATTCAACCTTACTGTTTTCTAGAAAGCACATGCCTCTTATAACATTTCGAGTTGTCAAAACGGAAACAGGAGCGTGAGAACCCTACATTGACTGAGTGGGACCGTTTTGCACATAGAGAATATATTAGGCTTTCTATGGAAGAAGACGTTGAAGATGCATCCAATGGAAGTGCTGAGGTTTGGGATGAGTCGTCACTGGAGGCTCCCTTCTGAGTTCATAGCGGTAAGTCAATGGAAAATCGCAATCTCACTAGAAGATGAAACCAGTGGAATTGATAAGAAAAAAATACTAAGAAGTTGAAGGTTGTGTCAATGTTGTTATCTTATCTCATGAGAATTGAAAATATAAAGCTCCTGAGAAGAATCTTTGGATCTTTCTAGAGAAACGGAAGTGAAAACCAAGCAAAAAGCCGGTAGTATCCTCTGTTTAATTCCATACACTTAGCTTGGAATTGTTTTTATTGTTAGTTGATTATAGCAGAGTTATATTTATTGATTCTTCTCTTCTCTTCTTAAAGCCTACCAGATAAGGACCTCCACATGTCACTTGTGACTTAATTTCCTTTCTGATCCATCGTTTGAGTTTCATATAATTCAAAAGTAATGTTTCCATTAACGCATACTTTAAAGACGTACAAGAAAGAAAGAAAAAACGTACAAGAGTTTTAAGAAAGCGGGAGGCCGTCTCTGTATTTTGAAATGTTAATCAAGGGAACAAATGAGTTTTACAAAATAGTCTTCTATTTAACCCTACCTCTGAAATGTTGTTCCAGTTGCACATAAACCCTTTTCCTTGAGTTAAATCCCACTCCGTTTCTACTCTTTCTTCAGGTGAGTTGGATTGTTTTTTTTTTTTTGTTTGTTTTAACTGTTACTAGCTTATAATTCCTTTTTGTTTGTTTATATTTGAAAAATTAGAGAGGAGTTGACTGAAGGTTGTGAACTACCTCATTATGCTTTTTCTTTCCTGGTGGACATACTTAAATATTAAATTATTCAGTCCTAGTGAAGGTATTTAAGATATGATTAACTCATTAGTTTCTGACAATCCAACTTCGGTTGGTTTCAGGCTTCTGTTGCATTAAAGCTCTTTTTTTTGCTATGTAGGATTTGACTGCAATGCATTTTGAGAAGTGATGACAGCAGTTCAAGAAATAATAACAATCCCTAAATAGCCCAAAATTAAAATTGTTGGATTCGAGTAAGAATAAACCCACAGTGCAGTTAATGGGTTATTGGGTTATCCAAAAAAAAAAACGATTGATAATTCTTTTTAATTGTTTGTAATTTGTAAGTTATAAACAATTGTTAATTGATGGAGGTAAGAGTAAATGAAATTTACAAAATCTAAAAAGGTCTGCTCTAGCCGCTTCTCTTTCGGGCACAATCTCTGAG
>NC_141892.1:17425591-17460499 GCF_030686135.1 Camelina sativa | reverse complement strand
ATTTTGACCCTCCTAAAAAAAAAAGCTCAGTAATGAGGATCAAAATGTGTTGTATTCGAAACTTATATATATAATCTGGTATCATTCAAAATAATAATAATAATAATAATAATAATAATAATAATAATAATAATAATAATAATAATAATAATAATAATAATAATAATAATAATAATTATTATTATTATTATTATTATCATTTATTAGGGGTACGCTACACATTCATGTCTACGTTTGTGTTGTATCAGAACTTTTGTTTTGGCTGGGAAAATGTAACTACATGTTTTTAATAAAAAATAAAAATACTATTAGCTAATTAATTATAGTTATATTATCCTCCATGTAAAAAATAAATAATAATTAAATGAATGCACCCTGAGAGAGATGCAAGAAGGAAGGAAGGGAATCATAACGACATGTGAAGAGTCTACACTCTTTTGCCATATATGGAACAATTGTATTTTGCTACAAAAGGGAACACTACAAAACCTAACCATTTAGATGATATTAAAAAATAATTAGTCTTGGTGTAATCAAAAATATTAAAAAGGTCTTAAAAGCTTAACCCTATAGATCCATGGTAGTAGTATGATAGGGCTTTAGTTTCCAAATGCTGGAACTCTGTTCCCCGTATTACGTTCCTATGGAGTTCTCAAAAGCCAAAAATACATGTCCATACGTGTGTGTGTGTGTATAGGGAAAATGTAGTGATATAAGGTGGTAAAATATGTTTTTTAACGGTAAAGAAATATGAGTAACAAGAAGATGATATATTTATAAGTGAAATTTTAGTTGTTTACGCCGTGATCGATGATTGCTTTTAACAAAAAGAAAAATTTTAGTTGTTTAAAATTTATTAAGCTTTAAATTATAAAAATTACTAAAACAAGAGTTTGAATGGTCAAATTAATGAGTAAATTACTAAAATTTATCGTACCGTTATCTCATATCGCGTAATTTATGTAATTAGTTTGAAAAAATCTAAATTACGGAAAAGAAAAATTAAATTTTTATATATACTTTCTTTGTTTCCTAAAGAATGTCATTTTGACACAATGCAAACAAATTAAGAAAATCTATATACAATTTTATATTACCCTTTATAAATACATTTAAAATTTTTCTTTTTCCAATTAATAAGCTCAAATAGGGAAAAAAAAATTTAAACTGCATCGAAAATATAAAATGACACTCTTTTGTAACAAGTAAAAATGCCAAAATGAAACTCTTTATATAACAGAGGGACTTTAGTTTTACCCACTAAATCTGTTGATGGTTCTAAGTTATAATCTTAATGACTATGTATCATAAATTTCTTACCATTTATCTTTTATTTTTTACTATCTCAACTGATGACATATATATATATATATGTGTATAAGTTTACCCTTTACCATAACAGAAATAAGACACCAATCATAACCTCAATATTTTTAAAAGACACATTATTCGATTTGAATATGTCATTTAAATATTTTCTTTTGTGTCTAATATATATAAAATATTTCATTAAAATTCATCATATATTTTTAAGAATATAATATTAATTTTTCCATGTATTTCAAGATCTTTTAGGATGTAAGCTATATAAGAAATCTTATGCATATGTATATTATTATCTTTTAGATAATATATAGTTCTTATAACATTTTGCTAAATAATAATAGCTTATGGCCTTAATTATGCTATTGGAAAAAAAAAATGTTTGTGATGTTTGGATTCAGACAAACCAAGAAGTTAAAAGAAATAATTGAATAACAATAAATAAGAAACTGATATAAAAAAAATAGTACAAAATTTGGCTGTGTACAAAGGACTCTTGATGAAATCTGTTTTTCCTTTTTTTTTTTAATATAATCCGGATATAGATACGAAATCTTCACATATCTAAATCTTAAGTTACTTTTAATAGCAAACCGAGCTTAAACAAGAATTGAACTCACTTTTTATCATACGAAGTCTATTGAAGTCATAAACCAAACAACCAAATAGATGAAAAGTTTTGTGAAAAGTTAAAATATACGTATATATATAGAGCACTTGGTCGATGAGCAGTGAGATTTGCCTGGAAAGATCTCTTTCGCCAAAATACATTAAAAAAATGATATATTATATATATTTATATATGAATGGAAATAGAAATAATGGAAGTTGAATAGAGAAATTAATAAATGGGGACGTTGGTGTCAAATCATAAACACTGTTTCATTTTGCTTTTCACTGACAGAGATGGATTCGAAACGCGTGGTTTGTCACGCGCATCCCGTCGTGGCTCTATCTCTCATGTAAAAGACGCCCATGTGTTTATTTCTTAAAATTGTTTACTTATCCACAATTTATATCTTTTTACTTTGAGAATGTAGTGACCCTCATCAACAGGTAATTTTTAAAAATAAAAATCCCTGCCCAAAAGATTGAAAAGGACATAAAAAGAAAGTAAAGAAGAAAAGTAGAAAAATTACGGAAGAAATATCCGAGAAATTCTGGACAGATCGAGAGATGGGCGATGGTACCATGTACCATGTACCGTACCGGACGTACGTGCACTGGACGTACCAGACGAATGCCGAAGGGAATTGGAGAAAATTTGAGCGGACCGAGAGATGGCCGTGTTGTCCAAGACGTACTGCCCGAGTCGACCGAGACGTATTAAGCGGATAGTACCCGAGGAGCCGAGAGAACTGTCTGAGTATTGCCGAGAGAGCCGATGGGGGTCCCAGCGATGACCGAGAGGAGCGTCTGAGCGAGACCGAGAAATATCGAGAACTGTCGAGAGCGTCGGACGAAGGGACGAGTTTTGCCGGAGAAAGCAAGAAATCGTGTGCCTTTGTAAACCTGACCAATCAGATTACATGCACACATGTAGAAAGAATTTTGGTGTTTTAAATGGAATGTTGCGAGGGGATTGGGCGGTGTAATCCACGCGCCACATGCAAACAAAGAGAGCGCCACTTGTCAAAATGCACTAAGGAAGAAGAAGGAGAAGTTGAGCCTATAAATAGAGGGCTTGCGATTTCATTTGTGGTTTTTCTCTCATTTTCTCTCATTCCTCCCAAACACTAAAACACTAAAGCTTTGTTCTCTCAAAGCCGAGAGAGAGAGAGAGATCATCGAAAGATATTGCTTGCACCGAGAGAAAAACAAAGGAGAGATCATCGAGAAGGAGACGGTGTTGGTGTCAAAATCAAGTCGAGAAGGAGACGGTGTTTGTGTCGAGGACAAGCCGAGAACAGACGGTGGTTGTAGACGAAAGTAGACGAAGAGCGGGAAACTGTTTGACGCGAAGGAGAAGATTGTCTGATCCGTGGTGCAGTGGAGTCCGGTTGAAACACATATATTTTTGTGGTATGGATGATGAATGTATGGAATGGTGAGATATGAAATGAATGGATGGCAGGGTGTTTCAATTCTCCTTATGCAGTTGTAGTATAAGAGGTGTCAATCCAATCTGAGAGTTTGCAAGCTATCAAGATGTGCATAAATGTCTAAGTCAAGCCAAATGTAAAGGATGTTTGTCACTAACAATCCTATTGATGAAATGTAAAATGCAGAAAGTAAAAACTACTAAGATAGATGCTAAATGTAAAGAGAACAGACTAATCAAAGCTATGATGAACCAAGAACAGAAATAGAACTATGATAATGCAAGTAATGAACTAAATGCAAGACAAGTAATGAACAGGACACTAAGTGAATGCAGTAGAAATGCAACTAAAATGAAACAGGAAACAAGACAGGACAACTACAAAGCATAAACAAGAATTCTGGGGATGAACTCGAGCAAGCACTCGATCGAGTGTAGATCGAGTGCAGGGTCGAGCTGGACAAATCCGGAAAACAGAGCAATGCAAGAAAAACAGAGCAATATAAAAGCAAATCAAACAACGATCAAACAACAGGATTTAAGCTAGAGAATCAATAAACAAGGAAGGTCTTGAGGAGGGATTCATGGGCTGGACTAATGATTGAGGTCATCTAACTTGCTCAACAAATCTCAAACAACTTGAGCTAATCTCTAGACATATATTTCTAAGACATGTTTAATCCACTCTCATAGCACGAAACAATCAAACTCATGCATCTCTAGACTTGTTCTCACAAAGTAAAGAATCTACACAAGCAGGCATTAAGCAATATGTCAAATACCAAACAAGACTTCTAATCTCTTAGCAAACCTAATGATAGTTTCTAGATCTAGCCTTATCTATGCTCCTTAGACATTGGTGTGATGCTAAGATGCTTGAGATCAGATCCTACCCTCTCGGTTACAGGACCAGCATTAAGAACATCTAGCCTAGAAGAGATCTACAACAATCAAGCTTGACCAAATCAAACAAACCTCAAACACAACCCATCCTAACCCATCCTCAAGATCCTAAGCAACTACTCACAAGAACACATGATGAACAACAAAGTAATAAACCCAGAAAATACTGAAACTTGCATCACTAGAAAGATAAAGCAAAGATCTACAATATTGAAGAAGGAATCAAACATGAATTCTTAATATCTTTAAAGTTATGGAACCAACAAAATCCAAGAATCTTATGTTTTTCTCCTTCAAGGAGGTACAAGATCTAACAATAAAAGTGCAAAAGGAATAATTCCCAAAAGAGTAAAAACTAGGTTTTTGACTATCTAAAAAGCTGGACTCTTGGTGGCTGCAGGGTACAAGGCCTTTAAATAGAAAAAGTAGTGGAAGCCCTAAAAATGCTAAAAGACAAAATAGCCAGGCGGCTCGGCCAACTCGACCCGGTGCTCGGTCGAGTGACCGGTCGAGTTGGGTTTTCTTGTGCTCCTTCCACTCGGTCAAGTCACTCTCAGCACACGGTCGAGTGTCTGGTCGAGTTGGACTCCGGACCTTGGTTCTCCAGCCTTAACTCCTTTGCTTTCTCCTCATGATTGCTTCACTTCTCCTCAGCATTGCTTCCATGCTCCTTAGGCTCCAAAATCACCTGTTTATGCAAGAAAAGATGCAAATGCAATGCAACTACACTCTAATGCAAGAACAATCCTAAAACTATGCAATAATGGTCAAAAAGGATAGCAAAGGATGCAAAAGATGTGAATATATTAAAGGAAAACAGGGTAAAATATGTGAACATCAACACCCCCAAACTTAGTCTTTGCTTGCCCTCAAGCAAATAAACAAGACATAAGAAGGTAGGTGAGGGTTGAAAGTGGGATCTCAGCTCTTAAAGCTTGCAAATAAACCAGATAGAATCAATGTCCAAGTTACTAGTACTATGATGCAAGTTGAATGGGCTATACTTAAAGACTTTAGACAAACCTATCACAACCTTTACTGATTTGAGCCTTAGATGTCCACATGCATTCAAATCAACTATTCCCTTAACATTCATTTAATCAAGAATATGGATCAATCTTATGCAATGTTTTAAACTCATTTGGCTTGGAAATAAAGGTTTAGAGACAATGATGGTCTCTGTTTAGAGTGGGGCTTATCAATATCAAGGTTCTCTCATAAAAAATGGATTGAGTTTTAGAAGAATGCTAAAGGTAAGAACACTTAGACACATACAAGAACAAAACCTTGTCTACCCAAAAGTAACCCAAGTGTTTGATCCTATCATTCTAAGCCCAAATGATCCTAGTTCTACCATTTATCTTCTTCTCTTCTCAAATACCCTTTTCTCTTTTGTTTTCAAGCCTTAGGAAAGGTTTCTTATTTGATCTTTCTAGTGGAATGGGAGATTCTTACTTATTTGCTATGGTTCTCTTTTCTTCTTATTCTTAAGACATAAAAGCATTTTGCTATACTCTTCTTTTTCTTTCTTTCTTTTCTTTGACTGAAACCATCTTTAAACAATATCATACTTCCCATTCTTTCACTAGACTTTGATTTTACTTAAACACATTTCCCTCATAAAGACTCCAACCTTTTCTTTCTCTTTTCCTCTTTTCTTTTCTTTCTTTTTCAAACAACCAAATCCCAAACCCAACAGTGAAATCACCTAGTCTTATCTAGTTTGGAAAATGCAAACTAGAACTACACAAGGCAATATTCTTGTCAGTTCAAACCTAACACTTTCTACCAAGCTCAATCCCAAAATAGGTTTTACACACTCAAGAATAAACATGACTTGAAAGAAGGGTTGGTTAAGGGTACTGGAAACTGATTTTAATGATTCAATCAGCTACTTGGATCAACAAGAGTGGTAAAAAGGAGAAAGATGATCCAAATATGTATATGGTATCCATGAGTTTAAAGCAATACACAAACTGATAATTACAAGTCAATATTAGGTTCATATAAATAGGAAATGGCATCAAATCACAACATGCTTCAATTTAGACCAAATGCAATGCAGGAATTCAAGGCTTGGTTCAATCTTATGCTTCTAACTACTCAACTAGCATCAAAGTACTATTAACTTGGGCATTGATCCTAGTTTAGTGGATTAAACAAGCTAACAAGGCAAAACTCATCATAGATCCCTAATGCAAATAATTAACAGTCCTACATGAAACATGCTAAACAAGATGCTATTATGCAATGCAAACTACATGAACACTTTTTTTTTATAAAGATTTTTGCAAAAAAATTTCAAATTTTTAGGGTTTTTCTATGCCTTAGATGCTATGCAAATACTAACATGATTATGCTAAACATTTGAAATAAGAAAACAAAACACAATGTCAAATGCTATCTCAAACCCTCCCCCAAACTTAAATCACACAGTCCTCTGCGTGAAAGAAATTTGTAAGAGGATTCAAGACCAAAAACAAAACACAACATCAAATGCTATGATATTTACAAGTGAAGGTGATAGTGGTACCTCAAGGATTGGAGAAGAAGCTGTCCACATCCTCATTCATGCTGTCAAATGTGTAGTTGGGGTCTGGTTGGTGACTTGGAGAAGGTGATTGGGGCAGCTCGACGATGGGGACCGACTGGGACTCGGTCAAGTACGTGCTCGAGTGGGGGGGGGGGGGGGTCGAGCTGGACTGCGAATCTCCTTTTCTTCTTCCTATTAAACTCCCTTGCTTCCCTGACCATGAAAACACCAAAACACAAATCAAAATACCAAAACAAATCCTAAGCAATATAAACAGAGATACCTTAAGGACTTCCTCCCTAGTGAGTTTGTTTAAAGTCACTAAGCTTGACTTTTAATGCCTTTTTAGGCTTGAGGAGCATCCTGGAGAAGCATTGTGCACTTCCCAGGTGTTTCCTTTTCTCCCAAATACTTCTTAACTCTCTGACCATTGACTGTGAACTCACTACCATCCTTGTTGAGAAGTGTGACAGCTCCAAATGGTAGGATCTCCTTTATCTCAAAAGGGCCTCCCCATCTACTTTTCAACTTCCCAGGGAATAACTTGAGTCTTGAATTGTAAAGCAAAGCTTGCTCTCCAGCCTGTAGGTCTTTGATGAGAATCTTCTTATCATGGAAGGCTTTAGTTCTTTCCTTATAGATTTTGGAGTTTTCATAAGCTTCCAATCTGATTTCCTCAAGCTCATGCAATTCAAGGCTTCTCTTAGCTTGCGCTGTCTCTAGATCCAATTTCAAAAGTTTGATTGCCCATAGGGCTTTGTACTCAACTTCAACTGGGAGATGGCAAGACTTGCCATAGACCATTTGGAATGGGGTTCTTCCTATAGGTGTCTTGAAAGCTGTTCTATAGGCCCAAAGTGTTTCATCAAGTATACTAGACCAATCCTTTCTAGTTGCTCCTACTATTCTTGATAGAATGGCCTTGATTTGTTTGTTTGACACTTCAAATTGCCCACTTGTTTGAGGGTGGTAGGCTGTAGACACCTTGTGTTTAACTCCATACTTCCTTAGCATTCCTTCAAATATCTTGTCGATGGAGTGTGTTCCTCCATCACTAATCACAGCCCTTGGAATTCCATACCTTGGGAAGATTATGGTCTTAAAAAGTTTAAGAACCACTTTGTGATCATTAGTAGGGCTGGCAATAGCCTCTACCCACTTGGAGACATAGTCCACTGCCACTAATATGTAGACATTCCCATTTGAAGGAGGATTAAAAGGTCCCATGAAATCCATTCCCCACACATCAAATATCTCAACTTCAAGAATTGGATTTTGGGACAACTCATTCCTTCTTGTGATATTCCCCATTCTTTGGCAAGCATCACACTTTGTGATGAACTTGTGAGTGTCCTTGAATAATGTAGGCCACCATAAACCAACTTGTAGGACTTTCTGGGCTGTCTTGAAAGTTGCAAAATGGCCTCCATAAGTAGAACCATTACAATGCCCTAGCACTCCTTCAACTTCATTTTCTGCTATGCATCTCCTAAACAGCCCATCTGATCCCTTTTTGTATAAGTAAGGTTCATCCCAATAGTATCCATTGATGTCCTTGAAGAGCTTTTTCTTCTTATAAGGGTCCATGTCTGCTGGGATTTCTTCACACACCTTGTAATTGACTATATCAGCATACCAAGGTAGATCTTCACTTTCAAGTGCCATCCACTCCTCCATCTCATCCTGCTCGATCGAGTGCCCAAACATACTTGGCCGAGTGCTTGTTCGAGTAGGCGGGCGAGTTGGAGGCCGAGTTGTCCCAATTTGCATCAGTTTCTCCTCAGGCATTGAATCATCGATTGGAATCTTCTCCTCTATCCTCATTCTGGACAAATGATCAGCTACTCCATTCTCTATCCCTTTCTTATCAACTATTTCCATGTCAAATTCTTGGAGAAGCAAAATCCATCTCAACAACCTTGGTTTTGTGTCCTTCTTTGAGTAGATGTGCCTCAAAGCAGCATGATCAGTGTACACAATTACCTTGGACTCTACTAAGTAACTTCTGAATTTTTCAAAGACAAAGACCACTGCTAGAAGCTCTTTCTCTGTTGTTGAATATCTTCCTTGAGTTTCATCCAAGGTCCTACTTGCATAGTGAATAACATGCAGCTTCTTATCTTTCTTCTGTCCCAGAACTGCTCCTACTGCAAAGTCTGAAGCATCACACATAATCTCAAATGGAAGATCCCAGTTTGGAGCTTGGACTATTGGAGCTGATATCAAAGCAGCCTTGATCTCCTTGAAAGCCTTCAAGCAATCTTCATCAAAGTTGAACTCAGTCTCCTTGCAAAGCAACCTTGTCAATGGCCTAGCTATCTTTGAGAAATCCTTGATGAACCTTCTATAAAATCCAGCATGACCAAGAAAGCTTCTTATGTCCTTGACTGTTTTTGGTGGTTGAAGTTGAACCATGACTTCAATTTTTGCTTTGTCAACTTCAATACCCTTCTCTGAAATCTTATGACCAAGAACTATACATTCTTCAACCATGAAGTGACACTTTTCCCAATTCAAGACTAGATTTGTCTCCTCACATCTCTTTAAAACCCTGCATAGATTAGTAAGACAAGAAGAAAAGGAATCTCCATAGACAGAGAAGTCATCCATAAAAACTTCAACCACATCCTCAATAAGATCAGAGAAAATTGACATCATGCACCTTTGAAAGGTAGCTGGAGCATTACATAATCCAAATGGCATCCTCCTATATGCAAAGGTACCATATGGACATGTGAATGTTGTCTTCTCTTGATCATTGGGATGAATAGGAATTTGGAAAAATCCAGAATATCCATCCAAGAAACAGTAATGGGTATGATTGGCTAATCTTTCCAACATTTGATCAATAAATGGAAGAGGAAAATGATCTTTCCTAGTACAAGAATTAAGCTTCCTATAATCAATGCACATTCTATGTCCTGTTATGGTTCTAGTGGGAATTAACTCATCACGATCATTCTTTATTACAGTGGTTCCTCCTTTTTTAGGGACACAGTGGACTGGTGAGACCCAAGTACTATCAGAAATATGATAGATCACACCAGCTCCAAGCAATTTTAGAATCTCTTTTTTGACTACTTCCTTTAGGTTGGGGTTAAGCCTTCTTTGAGGTTCAATACTAGAGTAGGATTCAAATTCAAGGTGGATTCTATGCATGCAGAGACTAGGTGAAATTCCTTTAATGTCATCCAAAGTATAACCAATAGCTTTTCTAAACTTTCTTAGCTCAACAACTAGCAAATCAAGCTCTTCCCTACCCAAGTTAGCATTTACTATCACATGATAAGTAGAGTTCTCACCTAAAAAAACGTACCTTAGCCCAGATGGGAGAGGTTTTAGCTCTACTTTTGGTGCTTTCAGTTCAGACCAGTCGTCTGTGGAGGACTCGGCAGTGCACTCGGTCGAGTAGTGTTGGTGCTCGGTCGAGTGTATGCTCGAGTAGGTGGTCGAGCTATCCGTATTTGCTGTTTGAACTGACCAGAATTCCTCTCTTAATGCTGGTAACCTCTCAAAAACCTCTGGATGGTGTGATTCTCCACAAGAGTCCAGTATATCTTCATAGGCCTTGGTTTCTTTATGGATGAACCCTTCCCCTCCACTTTTGGTCAAAACAGTTCTAAGGTGATCTTGTTCTGCTAGCTCTTCCATCAATTCTCCTGATAATTTGTCCAACTCTTCAACCCAAAAGACTTGTCCTCCAATTGTTGGTTTCTTCATAGCCTCTACAATGTCAAATATCATTCTGAGGTCCTCTCCCAAGTTGAGATCAATCTTCCCTTGTCTAACATCAATTATTGCTCCTGCTGTAGCCAGGAAAGGTCTCCCCAAGATCAAAAGATCTTTTGGTTCTTCATCCATTTCCAAGACTACAAAGTCTGTTGGGACTTCCACTGCTCCAACTCTAACTGGTAGATCTTCCAAAACACCATGTGGTAATCTTATTGATCTATCAGCTAAGATCAGGGAGATGTTGCATGGCTTATACCTTGTAAACCCTAGGCGTTTAGCAACTGATAGAGGCATTAGGCTTACTGAGGCTCCCAAATCACAAAGGCATCTATTGAAGGTTAAGGGCCCTATAGAGCAAGGTAGAGTAAAGGAACCAGGATCTCTTAGCTTTTGAGGGTTCACTTGCTTTTGGATTATGGCACTACACTCATGGCTGAGAATCACCATCCCTTGAACTTCTTTGATCCTTTCCATCACAGCATCTTTCAAGAATTTTTGGTAAGGAGGGATCATCACAAAGGCATCCTAAGCTCAATCTCTCTAACTTGTTTGTCAAACAATGCCTTGTATTTTTCAACCATCTGTTTCTTAAATCTTCCTGGGAAAGGTAGTGGAGGCTTGTAAGGAGGAGGAATGAACCGGACTTCTTTTTCTTTGGAGGTAACTGGATTGATTTTCTCCTGAGAAGCTGCTCGATCGGGTACTCGACCACCTACTCGGTCGAGTGAGTGGTCGAGTGAGTGGTCGAGTGGTGCGTCGAATTCAACGGTGTTTTCATTCTGAGTCTCTTCGTGTTGGAAACCCTCCCCCTCCTGAATCCCACTGTCCTCAGTGTTGGGATGTGCTCCTAGTCGTGTTGGTAAGACTCTTCCACTGCGAAGATTGATAGCATTGGTAAATTCAGTAGCTTGCACAATAGCTTTGCCCTTGTGATGGTCATGCTTTGCGGCAGAAGCTTGTTGATTTTCCATAGTCATAATCCTGGAAGTCAGTGTGTCAAACTTGGCATGAAGTTCACTTTAAATATCTTCTATCCTCTTGTTCAGCTCAACAATTCTGTTTGCTGCCTCAATCTTCCCATTGGTTTGCCCAATCAACAGCTGTTGTATCATTGCTCTTAGGTCTTGTTCATGGCCTTAGTTAGTCTGAAACCCTGGTGGGGGACACAATTGGGGCTGGAACACTTATTGCTGCTGCTTGGGTGCATAGTTGTTCTGTTGTTGAGGCTGAGGAGGTGGATAGACTTGGTCTTGAGGGTTGGCTACATTGGTGCTCCTATAAGAGAGGTTGTTCTGCTTGAATCCTCCACCTTGGTTGTAGCCTTTGTATCCTCCTCCTTGGTTCTGCATATAACACAACTCAGCAAACTCCCTATCTCCTTCTTGGACTGGAGCTTCTTCTGCACCAATGAAGTGAATGGTTTTTGATTGGCTTAGGAGAATCTTGTCAAGCTTCTCATTGACCATCTTTAAATCCTTCTTGTACTTGTCCTCTTGATCAGTGGAGGTGATCCTTATGGTTCTATTGATGTTCATATATTTTATCCTGTTTTCTCTTAATATATTCACATCTTTTGCATCTTTTGCTATCCATTTTGACCATTATTGCATAGCTTTAGGACTGTTCTTGCATTAGAGTTTAGTTGCATTGCATTTGCTTCTTTTCATGCATAAACAGGTGATTTTGGAGCTTAAGGAGCATGGAAGCAATGCTGAGGAGAACTGAAGCAATCATGAGGAGAAAGCAAGAGAGCTAAGGCTGAAGAACCAAGGTCCGGAATCCAACTTGACTGCCCACTCGACCAGACACTCGACCGTGTGCTGAGAGGGACTCGACCGAGTGGGAGGAGCACAAGAGGAGCCGACTCGACCGGTCACTCGACCGAGCACCAGGTCGAGTTGGTCGAGCCGCCTGGCTATTTTGTCTTTTAGTGTTTTTAGGGCTTCCACTACTTTTTCTATATAAGGGCTTGTACCTGCAGCCACAAAAAGAGCCCAGCTTTTTAGAGAGTCAAAAACCTAGTTTTTACCTTTTTTAGAATTATTCCTTTTGCACTTTTATTTTTTTAGATCTTGTACTTCTTTTAAAAGGAGAAAAAGACTAAATTATTCAATATTGTTGGTTTCATAACGTTCTTAATATTGAGAATTTGAGTTTGGTTCTTTCTTCAATATTGTAGATCTTTGATTTATCTTTCTAATGATGCAAGTTTCAGTATTTTCTGGGTTTATGACTTTATTGTTCATCATGTATGTTTGTGAGTAGTTGCTTAGGATCTTGAGGGTGGGTTAGGCTGGGTTGTGTTTGAGGTTTGTTTGATTTGGTCAAGTTTGATTGTTGTAGATCTCTTCTAGGCTAGATGTTCTTAATGCTGATCCTATATCTGAGAGGGTAGGATCTGATTTCAAGCCTCTTAGCATCACACCAATGTCTAAGGAGCATAGATAAGGCTAGATATGGAGACTATCATTAGGCTTGCTAAGAGATTAGAAGTCTTGTTTGATTTTTGACATATTGCTTAATGCCTGCTTGTGTAGATTCTTTACTTTGTGAGAACAAGTCTAGAGATGCATGAGTTTGATTGTTTCTTGCCATGAGAGTGGATTAAATATGTCTTAGAAATATATGTCTAGAGATTAGCTCAAGTTGTTTGATATTTGTTGACCAAGTTAGATGACCTCAATCATAGTCCAGCCCATGAATCCCTCCTCAAGACCTTTCTTGTTTATTGATTTATTAGCTTAAATCCTGTTGTTTGATCATTGTTTGATTCGTTTTGGTATTGCCCTGTTTTTCTTGTGTTGCTCTGTTTTGCGTATTTATCCATCACGACCCTGCACTCGATCAGCACTCGATCGAGTGCTTGCTCGAGTTCCAACCCAGAACTTGTGTTTATGATTTGTGTTTGTCCTGTTTCACCCTAGTTGCATTCATTTAGTATCCTGTTCATTACTTACCCTGCATTAGTTCAATACTTGCATTTCCATAGTTTCTATTTCTGTTTGTCATAATCACTCTGTTCCATTTGCATTTAGCTCCTAGTTCTTGTAGTTTTACTTTCTGCACTTTCCATTTCATCATAGGATTGTTAGTGACAAAAAACCTTTACATCTAGCTTGACTTAGACTCATATGCACATCTTGATTTTTCACAAACACTCAGATTGGATTGACACCTCTTATACTACAACTGCATAAGGGGAATTGAAACACCCTGCCATCCATTCATTCATAAGTCATCATTCCATACATCATCACCACAACCAACAAAATAATGTGTTTCAATTTGGCGTCGTTGCCGATTTGAATTTGTTTTGTGACATTTAGGATCATTATTAGTCTAAGATTAAGTTTGTTTATACACTTGTGACGTTACTGAACTCGAATCTTCTTTTGCTTGGCTGTCTTTAGTTTCAGGTACCCACTCGACCACCCACTCGACCACCACTCGACCGAGCCGTGATCGAGCACTTGATCGAGTCAGAAGTCGGATCCAAATAGCCATCACTTCCCAGTCGACTCGACCACCCACTCGAGCCTGCGCTCGACCTCGTACCTGTTCGAGTCTGTAGTCGAGTTTGTTGATGCACACAAGGTCAAAAGGCAAAGACAGTCTTCAAAGGCCTATTGACAACATCCATAGGCTACAAAAGGATTTGAGACATAAGCAAAGAAGAGTAGTTCAAGAACAAGAAGAACAAGTAGTCATGGAGCAGCAAGATCACCATGATCATAGACCTAGACACATTGGTGCTGGGGATGCACCTAACATACACAACCAAAGAGCTGGTATTGTGCCTCCTGCTATGGCCAATAATAATTATGAAATAAAGAGTGGATTGATCTCCATGATACAAGCCAACAAATTTCATGGGTTGCCAATGGAGGATCCTGTAGATCACCTTGATGAGTTTGACAGAATATGTGGACTCACAAAAATCAATGGAGTAAGTGAAGATGGCTTCAAGTTAAGGCTATTCCCATTTTCCCTTGGAGACAAAGCTCATCTATGGGAGAAGACCCTTCCTACTGGAGCTATAACCACATGGGATGCATGCAAGAAAGCTTTTCTGGCCAAGTTCTTCTCCAATGCAAGGACTGCTAGGTTGAGGAATGAAATTTCTGGGTTTGCTCAAAGGAATAATGAGAGTTTTTGTGAAGCTTGGGAGAGGTTTAAAGGATTCCAAACTCAGTGTCCTCACCATGGCTTCAGCAATGAGTCCCTTCTAAGCACTTTGTATAGAGGAGTGCTTCCCAAGATAAGAATGCTTCTTGATACAGCTTCAAATGGCAACTTCCTCAACAAGAATGTGGAAGAAGGATGGGAATTGGTTGAGAATCTTGCTCAGTCAGATGGTAATTATAATGAAGATTATGGTAGAACCATGAGGATCCCCTCCACTGATCAAGAGGACAAATACAAGCAGGATTTAAAGATGGTCAATGAGAAGCTTGACAAGATTCTCCTAAGCCAGTCAAAAATCATTCACTTCATTGGTGAAGAAGAAGCTCCAGTCCAAGAAGGAGATAGGGAGTTTGCTGAGTTGTGTTATATGCAGAACCAAGGAGGAGGATACAAAGGCTACAACCAAGGTGGAGGATTCAAGCAGAACAACCTCTCGTATAGGAGCACCAATGTAGCCAATCCTCAAGACCAAGTCTATCCACCTCCTTAGCCTCAACAACAGCACAACTATGCACCCAAGCAGCAGCAACAAGTGTTCCAGCCCCAATTGTGTCCCCCACCAGGGTTTCAGACTTACCAAGGCCAGGAACAAGACCTAAGAGCAATGATACAACAGCTGTTGATTGGGCAAACCAATGGGAAAATTGAGGAAGCCAAATAGTTTGCTGAGCTGAATCAAAGGTTAACATCACAATATAATGATCTCAATATGAAGTTTGAAGGTCTTAACTCATGAGTGAAGTATATGGAGAGCAATATAACATCTACTTTAGCTCCAAAAACCCACCCAACTCCCTCGAAAAGCAGTTCAAAACCCAAGGGAGTTTACTGCCAAAGCCATTCGTATCTTTGAAGAGGAAGTCACTGAGGACAGTGAAGTTCAAGTTGGGGAGGATTGGTCATTTCTTGAAGCTCAGAGTGAAGTTTGTGCAAAGCAGACTGACTCTGGTATTTCACTCGACCAGGTGCTCGAGCATGCACTCGACCGAGTGAGTGTTCGAGTGGCCGATCGAGCTGAAGAGTCAGAAGCTGTCAAGCCTGCTAAGTACATCCCTCCTGCTTATAAACCGCCTCTACCATTCCCAGGACGTTTCAAGGCACAGAAGCTTAAGGAATTAAGGGAAATCATTGAGAAAAAACAAATGTTGACTTTGCAACAAAAGGAAGAGAAGGCTTTGAAGGAAGAGGTTGTGATTGAGAAACAAGAAGAAGTGATGGCCATACAAGAGATCATCATTGCTTACCAAGAAGAAGAGAGAGGACCTGCCTTGGAACAGTATGATCCATATCCTCTCTATAAGGATTTTTTGCTTGATTTATCAAAGAAGAAGGCTCAAGCTCAAGATGAGAAGGATCTTGAAGACCTTGGACGAGTAATCATCCCAATTAAGCTTAAGGATCCAGGTCCATTCTATCTGCCTTGCACACTTAGCTATCTTCACTACAACCAGTGTTTATGTGACTTGGGAGCATCTATCAGTGTGATGCCCTATTCTATAGCACAAAAGCTTGGGCACACTGACTTCAAGTCCACCAACCTTCATATATGCCTAGCTGATGGTTCAAACAGAGATGTGATTGGCAAATTGGAGAATATTCCAGTCAAGATAGGAAGAGCAAGGGTTCATACAGATTTTGTGGTATTGGAGATGGACAAGGAACCTGAAGATCCTATCATCCTTGGGAGGCCATTCTTAGCCACAGTTGGAGCTGTTATTGATGTTAAGGAAGGTCTTGTGACCTTGAACATTTCTGAGGATATAGCTATGAAGTTTAACATCTATAACCCAACCAACCTTCCTACCATTGATGATCAACCTTTTACTATCAAGGACAAAGGTGGTCATGAAGGTTTAAGTGAAGTGGCAACTCCAAAGGACAATCTCCCTCTTCAAGAAGATTCTGTGGAAAAGCTTAAGATGTCAGTTCAAGAGTTGACTGGTATGGTTAAGGATCTCCAAGTCAAGCTAAACAAGAGGTCTTTGAGGAAAGCAAGACCAAGGCTCAAAATCAAGAAGAAATATGGTTTGTGTGTTAAGGGTGAGGTGATCAAGGATCAGACTCACAGTGATCAAGAAGTGCCAGGGAGGATTTCATCACCTCCTTGGTATCTAAACAAAGCCTAAGAAGGCAGCCAAAGTCAAGCTTAGTGACTCTAAACAAGCTCACTAGGGAGGAAGTCCCTAAGGTATCCTTTGTAAATATGCTTTATTTTCTTAGTAGTTTTGATGTGTTTTTTTTTTATGTTTGTGTTGGGCAGGCCTTTCAATGAAAAAGTGTAGATGGGTATGGAGAGATTTGGACTTGGGGAAGGAGATTCGCAAGCCCACTCGACCAGCCCACGAGAGGTACTCGACCGAGTTGGCAAAGAACTAAGGCCCACTCGATTCTCATTTCTCCAGAATGATCGAGTGGAGGGAAGAACAAGAAGAAAAATTTTGAAATTTCAAACTTTGGTCAAGGAGCTCGACCACGTGCTGGTCGAGTGTGGGGTCGAGTGGCAGCAAAAAGCAGGTCAAAGATTCTCATTTCAAATTTGAATGGTATGGACGCTCCACCCTTGTCTCCTTGCCCCCTTAGCTTCTTTAAATAAAGCCTTACACGATCCTATGTCTCTCACACTCTCTCATTTGGTCAAAACAACTAAAATCAAGTTTTAAAATCTTTCTCAAAGTTCATCTTTTGCTCAAGCTTAGCTCTTTTAAGTTTTTGGGTCACTAACCTATTAAACTTAAGCTTTGAGTCTATTCCCTTCAGTTCTATTCGAAAATGTCTTCAAGGATTACAAGGAAGTCTCAACAAGCGGCTGCAAGCTCCATGGAACGTTTTGATGATCGCCTACAATCAAGAGGAGAAGCTGGAAGAACCACTCGACGCCCCACTCGAGCACGTACTCGACCGAGCCCCGGTCGATTCCCATCGTCGAGCTGCCCCAATCTCCACCTCCAAGTCATCAACAAGACCCCAATTACACCTTTGACATCATGCAAGAGGATGTGGACAGTTTCTTCTCCAATCCTTGAGGTACCACTATCACCTTCCCTTGTAAATACCATAGCATTTGATGTTGTGTTTTGTTTTTGATTTTGAATCCTCTTACAAATTTCTTTCACACAGAGGACTGTGTGATTTAAGTTTGGGGAAGGGTTTGAGATAGCATTTGATGTTGTGTTTTGTTTTCTTATTTCAAATTTTTAGCATCATCATGTTAATACTTGCATAGCATCTAAGGCATAGAAAAACCCTAAAAAATTGAATTTTTTTGCAAAAATCTTTATAAAAAAAGAGTGTTCATGTAGTTTGCATTGCATATTAGGATCTTGTTTAGCATGTTTCATGTAGGATTGTATATTATTTGCATTAGGGATCTATGATGAGCTTTGCCTTGTTAGTTTGCTTGATTCACTAGACTAGGATCAATGCCCAAGTTAATAGTACTTTGATGCTAGTTGAGTGGTTAGAAGCATAAGATTGAACCAAGTCTTGAATTCCTGCATTGCATTTGGTCTAAATTGAAGCATGTTGTGATTTGACACCATTTCCTACTTATAAAAGCTTAATATTGACTGCTAAATATCAATGTGTGCATTGCTTTAAACTCATGGATATCATATACATTTTTGGATCATCTTTCTCCTCTTTACCACTCTTGTTGATCCAAGTAGCTGATTGAATCATTAAAATCAGTTTCCAATACCCCTAACCAACCCTTCTTTCAAGCCATGTTTATTCTTGAGTGTGTGAGGCCTTTTTGGGATTGAGCTTGGTAGAAAATGTTAGGTTTGAACTGACAAGAATAATGCCTTGTGTAGTTCTAGTTTGCATTTTCCAAACTAGATAGGACTAGGTGATTTCATTGTTGGGTTTGGGATTTGGTTGTTTGAAAAAGAAAGAAAAGAAAAGAGGAAAAGAGAAAGAAAAAGTTAGAGTCTTTAGGAGGGGAATGTTTTTAAGTAAAATCAAAGTCTAGTGAAAGAATGGAAAGTATGATATTGTTTAAAGATGGTTTCAGTCAAAGAAAATAAAGAAAGAAAAAGAAGAGTATAGCAAGATGCTTTTATGTCTTAAGAGTAAGAAGATGGTCTCTCTTTAGAGTGGGGCTTATCAATATCAAGGTTCTCTCATAAAAATGGATTGAGCTTTAGAAGAATGCTAAAGGTGGTCTATTTGCAAGCTTTAGGAGCTGAGATCCCACTTTCAACCCTTACCTACCTACTTATGTCTTGATTATTTGCTTGAGGGCAAACAAAGACTAAGTTTGGGGGTGTTGATGTTCATATATTTTACCCTATTTTCCCTTAATATATTCACATCTTTTGCATATTTTGCTATCCATTTTGACCATTATTGCATAGCTTTAGGACTGTTCTTGCATTAGAGTTTAGTTGCATTGCATTTGCATCTTTTCATGCATAAACAGGTGATTTTGGAGCTTAAGGAGCATGGAAGCAATGCTGAGGAGAAGTGAAGCAATCATGAGGAGAAAGCAAGAGAGCTAAGGTTGAAGAACCAAGGTTCGGAGTCCAACTCGACTGCCCACTCGACCAGACACTCGACCGTGTGCTGAGAGGGACTCGACCGAGTGGGAGGAGCACAAGAGGAGCCGACTCGACCGGTCACTCGACCGAGCACCAGGTCGAGTTGGTCGAGCCGCCTGACTATTTTGTCTTTTAGCGTTTTTAGGGCTTCCACTACTTTTTCTATATAAGGGCTTGTACCTGCAGCCACAAAAAGAGCCCAGCTTTTTAGAGAGTCAAAAACCTAGTTTTTACATTTTTTAGAATTATTCCTTTTGCACTTTTATTTTCTTAGATCTTGTACTTCTTTTAAAAGGAGAAAAAGACTAAATTCTTCAATATTGTTGGTTTCATAACTTTCTTAGTATTGAGAATTTGAGTTTGGTTCTTTCTTCAATATTGTAGATCTTTGATTTATCTTTCTAATGATGCAAGTTTCAGTATTTTCTGGGTTTATGACTTTATTGTTCATCATGTATGCTTGTGAGTAGTTGTTTAGGATTTTGAGGATGGGTTAGGCTGGGTTGTGTTTGAGGTTTGTTTGATTTGGTCAAGCTTGATTGTTGTAGATCTCTTCTAGGTTAGATGTTCTTAATGCTGATCATATACCTGAGAGGGTAGGATCTGATTTCAAGCCTCTTAGCATCACACCAATGTCTAAGGAGCATAGATAAGGCTAGATCTGGAGACTATCATTAGGCTTGCTAAGCGATTAGAAGTCTTGTTTGATTTTTGACATATTGCTTAATGCCTGCTTGTGTAGATTCTTTACTTTGTGAGAATAAGTCTAGAGATGCATGAGTTTGATTGTTTCTTGCCATGAGAGTGGATTAAACATGTCTTAGAAATATATGTCTAGAGATAAGCTCAAGTTGTTTGATATTTGTTGACCAAGTTAGATGACCTCAATCATAGTCCAGCCCATGAATCCCTCCTCAAGACCTTTCTTGTTTATTGATTTCTTAGCTTAAATCCTGTTGTTTTATCGTTGTTTGATTCGTTTTGGTATTGCTCTGTTTTTCTTGTGTTGCTCTGTTTTGCGTATTTGTCCAGCTCGACCCTGCACTCGATCAGCACTCGATCGAGTGCTTGCTCGAGTTCCAACCCAGAACTTGTGTTTATGATTTGTGTTTGTCCTGTTTCACCCTAGTTGCATTCATTTAGTATCCTGTTCATTACTTACCCTGCATTAGTTCAATACTTGCATTTCCATAGTTTCTATTTTTGTTTGTCATAATCACTCTGTTCCATTTGCATTTAGCTCCTAGTTCTTGTAGTTTTACTTTCTGCACTTTCCATTTCATCATAGGATTGTTAGTGACAAAAAACCTTTACATCTGGCTTGACTTAGACTCATATGCACATCTTGATTTTTCACAAACACTCAGATTGGATTGACACCTCTTATACTACAATTGCATAAGGGGAATTGAAACACCCTGCCATCCATTCATTCATAAGTCATCATTCCATACATCATCACCATAACCAACAAAATAATGTGTTTCATCTATCATAATCTTCATTATAATTACCATCTGACTGAGCAAGGTTCTCAACCAATTTCCATCCTTCTTCCACATTCTTGTTGAGGAAGTTGCCATTTGAAGCTGTGTCAAGAAGCATTCTAATCTTGGGTAGAACTCCTCTGTACAAAGTTCTGAGCAAAGACTCATTGCTGAATCCATGGTGGGGACACTGAGTTTGGAATCCTTTAAATCTCTCCCATGCCTCACAAAAACTTTCATTATTTCTCTGTGCAAAACCTGAGATTTCATTCCTCAACCTAGCAGTCCTTGCATTGGAGAAGAACTTGGCCAGAAAAGCTTTCTTGCATGCATCCCATGTGGTTATTGCTCCAGTAGGAAGAGTCTTCTCCCAGAGATGAGCTTTGTCTCCAAGGGAAAATGGGAATAGCCTTAACTTGAAGCCATCTTCACTCACTCCATTGATTTTTGTGAGTCCACATATCTTGTCAAACTCATCAAGGTGATCTAGAGGATCCTCCATTGGCAACCCATGAAATTTGTTGGCTTGTATCATGGAGATCAATCCACTCTTGATTTCATAATTATTATTAGCAACTGCAGGAGGCACAATACCATCTCTTTGGTTGTGTGTGTTAGGTGCATCCCCAACACCAATGTTCCTTCCCCTTGGAGCTTGTTGATCTTGTTGCTCCATTAGCACTTGTTGTTCTTGTTCCTGATTGATTCTTGTTCTCTACTGTCTTAGGTCCCTTGGTGGTCGATTGATGTGATCAAAGAGTCTCTGAAGATTGTGATAACCCTTGGATCTTGTTTGCATCAACAGACTCGAGTACAGACTCGGACATGCACTCGGTCGAGGCAGGCTCGAGTAGATGGTCGAGTCGATTGGGAGGTGAGGTCTATTTGTATTCGGCTTCTGACTCGATCACGGACTCGAGCACTCACTCGGCCGAGTGACGGTCAAGTTGAAGGTCGAGTTGGTACCTGAAACTCAATCACAAACAAGCAGTAGAAGAATCAAGATCAATAGAGAACAAGGGGATAAATGAACTTAATCTTAGACTAATATAAACCCTAATTGTCACAAATAAACACTCAAATGGGCAACAACGCCAAATTGAAACACATATATTTTTGTGGTATGGATGATGAATGTATGGAATGGTGAGATATGAAATGAATGGATGGCAGGGTGTTTCAATTCCCCCTTATGCAGTTGTAGTATAAGAGGTGTCAATCCAATCTGAGAGTTTGCAAGCAATCAGGATGTGCATAAATGTCTAAGTCAAGCCAAATGTAAAGGATGTTTGTCACTAACAATCCTATTGACACAAATGTAAAATGCAGAAAGTAAAAACTACTAAGATAGATGCTAAATGTAAAGAGAACAGACTAATCAAAGCTATGATGAACCAAGAACAGAAATAGAAATATGATAATGCAAGTAATGAACTAAATGCAAGACAAGTAATGAACAGGACACTAAGTGAATGCAGCAGAAATGCAACTAAAATGAAACAGGAAACAAGACAGGACAACTACAAAGCATAAACAAGAATTCTGGGGATGAACTCGAGGAAGCACTCGATCGAGTGTAGATCGAGTGCAGGGTCGAGCTGGACAAATCCGGAAAACAGAGCAATGCAAGAAAAACAGAGCAATACAAAAGCAAATCAAACAACGATCAAACAATAGGATTTAGGCTAGGAAATCAATAAACAAGGAAGGTCTTGAGGAGGGATTCATGGGCTGGACTAATGATTGAGGTCATCTAACTTGGTCAACAAATCTCAAACAACTTGAGCTAATCTCTAGACATATATTTCTAAGACATGTTTAATCCACTCTCATGGCAAGAAACAATCAAACTCATGCATCTCTAGACTTGTTCTCACAAAGTAAAGAATCTACACAAGCAAGCATTAAGCAATATGTCAAATACCAAACAAGACTTCTAATCTCTTAGCAATCCTAATGATAGTCTCTAGATCTAGCCTTATCTATGCTCCTTAGACATTGGTGTGATGCGAAGATACTTGAGATCAGATCCTACCCTCTCGGTTATAGGACCAGCATTAAGAACATCTAGCCTAGAAGAGATCTACAACAATCAAGCTTGACCAAATCAAACAAACCTCAAACACAACCCAGCCTAACCCATCCTCAAGATCCTAAGCAACTACTCACAAGAACACATGATGAACAACAAAGTAATAAACCCAGAAAATACTGAAACTTGCATCACTAGAATGATAAAGCAAAGATCTACAATATTGAAGAAGGAATCAAGCACGAATTCTTAATATCTTGAAAGTTATGGAACCAACAAAATCCAAGAATCTTATGTTTTTCTCCTTCAAAGAGGTACAAGATCTAAAAATAAAAGTGCAGAAGGAATAATTCCCAAAAGGATAAAAACTAGGTTTTTGACTATCTAAAAAGCTAGACTCTTGGTGGCTGCAGGGTACAAGGCCTTTAAATAGAAAAAGTAGAGGACGCCCTAAAAATGCTAAAAGACAAAATAGCCAGGCGGCTCGGCCAACTCGACCCGGTGCTCGGTAGAGTGACCGGTCGAGTTGGGTTTTATTGTGCTCCTTCCACTCAGTCGAGTCACTCTCAGCACACGGTCGAGTGTCTGGTCGAGTGGGCAGTCGAGTTGGACTCCGGACCTTGGTTCTCCAGCCTTAACTCCTTTGATTTCTCCTCATGATTGCTTCACTTTTCCTCAGCATTGCTTCCATGCTCCTTAGGCTCCAAAATCACCTGTTTATGCAAGAAAAGATGCAAATGCAATGCAACTACACTCTAATGCAAGAACAATCCTAAAACTATGCAATAATGGTCAAAAAGGATAGAAAAGGATGCAAAAGATGTGAATATATTAAGGGAAAACAGGGTAAAATATGTGAACATCACCGGTCATCATCGGTTGTGTAAGGGTGAGTTCTACGGTAATTGTGTGTGGTGCTGCATGGATCTTTAGATCCTTGCGGCCACCATTTGCGTGTTGCATGTAGACTAGATTCATGTTAGAATCGGTTTAATTTGATGCATGCGAAATATGGTAGGATTAATGCTAGGTTCATGTTTAAATGGACATAGAATTTGAGCTAGGAATCACCATGAGAAAATGAACTTGGGTGAATGTTAAGTAATTGGAGTACTTAAAATTTGGATAAAGAGATTGCATGCATGGTTAAATTGTGAAGGTTTAACTTGCAATATTTCTTGCATAAAATCGGTTGCATGCATGAAGTAAATTGGTAAAATTTACTTGCAATTTTTATTGCATAATTTGGTTGAGGTTAGTTGCATGCTTAACTGGACATAAAGGATTTAAACGGTTAAATCAAACTGGCTTGCATGCGTAAAAGAACTTGTTGCATTAATTTGCTTAAGTTGTATAAATCGGTTGCATGCATGTAGAATGATCATAAGTTGCTTGACTTATCATCCTCGTTGCTTGTTGATTTTTGCATGTTCTCTTGCTTGAAATTCCTTGCTTGTTTTGCTTGATTTCTTGCTTGAGTTGTTGTAAGTATTTTAGCGAAGTCTCTTGAATTTTTTTCTCGAGTCTTAGCTAGAATAGTGATGTCGATCTTCTGTTCCAAATGCGTTTCTGTTTCGCGAGAGTTCCCGATGACCACTCGCGCGGGACAATGTCACGGCTAGCTAGCTACTAGCGTGACCGTTACATGACGATGTAACCTTTGGGGGCTCATGCTGGTTACTTTTGTGGTTTCAGCATGGGAAGTGTTGTGGAATGGAACAGATTATCGAGGGCCCATAGGTGAAGGAGTCTAGGGTATTTCAAGCGTCCCTTGTTTTATTCTAGTCGTCCTTGCGAGTCGTGTAAGAGTTAAGAGTCTATTATGTCCAAGTGAGCATGCCTATGAGCAGTCCTTGTACCTCTAGTCATCTTTCTCTGTGTTTAGCGAGGATAGTTCGTCCGAGTAGAGTCGTGTCGTTCTAAGTTCTCTCGCTTGTTTGTTATTTGTTGCTTCCGCTTTGTTTCTGTTGCGTTGCTTTGATTACTTGGTTGCTAGTTTGCCTTGCTTGTTTTCCTTGCTTGCTGAGGTAATCGGGTTGGGAAGTAGAATCCTGTTTAGGAGAAAGGGGTGCCCATGCTCACTGAGTAATCTTAGATTACTCATGATATTATTTTGTCTTGCAGGAAGCCTAAGTGAGTCTAGAGCTGGAGCAAACATTAGGATGCCAGATAGGGTTTTCTTGTGTTCTTTGTAATCATTAAAGCAATATATAAAGATAGTCGGATAACTTGTCACAAATCGCTTATAAAAATATAGGGTTTTACAAAGAACACAAGAAAACTCTATCCGGCACCCTAATGTTTGCTCCAGCTCTAGACTCACTTAGGCTTCCTGCAAAACAAAATAATCATGAGTAATCTAAGATTACTCAGTGAGCCTGGGCACCCCTTTCTCCTAAACAGGATTCTACTTCCCAACCCGACTACCCCAGCAAGCAAATAAAATAAGCAAGGCAAATTAGCAAGCAAGTAATCAAAGTAACGCAACAGAAACAAAGCAGAAGCAACAAATAACAAACAAGCGAGAGAAATTAGAACGACACGACTCTACTCGGACGAACTATACTCGCTAAACACAGAGAAAGATGACTAGAGGTACAAGGACTGCTCATAGGCATGCTCACTTGGACACAATAGACTCTTAACTCTTACACGACTTGCAAGGACGACTAGAATAAAACAAGGGACGCTTGAAATACCCTAGACTCCTTCACCTATGGGCCCTCGATAATCTGTTCCATTCCACAACACTTCCCATGCTGAAACCACAAAGGTAACCAGCATGAGCCCCCAAAGGTTACATCGTCATCTAACGGTCACGCTAGTAGCTAGCTAGCCGTGACATTGTCCCGCACGAGTGGTCATCAGGAACTCTCGCGAGACAGAACCGCATTTGGAACAGAAGATCGACACTTATTTCTAGATAGGACTCGAGAAACAAATTCAAGAGACTTCGCTAAAATAAACCAACCAATCAAGCAAGAAAATCAAGCAACACAAGCAAGAAAACATGCAACAATCAACAAGCAATAGAATAACAATTCATGCGACTTAGATTGTTTTACAAGCATGCAATCCATTTAAACCACTTAAGCATATTAATGCAACAAGTTCGATTACGAATGCAAGCTAACCTCATCCGATTTTACGCAATAAAAATTGCTAACAAACTTCCCAATTTAATCATGCATGCAACCGGTTTTAAGCAAGAGATATTGCTAGTAAATTCGCTAAATCTCAACATGCATGCAATCCTCTTAACCAACTTTTAAGCGTTCCAATTTTACTTAAAATGATCCAAATTCATCTTGCATGGTGATTCTTAGCTCCAATTCGATGTTCCCTTAACATGAATCCTACCATATTTCGCATGCATCAACTTTAAACTGATTCTATCATGAATCTAGTCTAAATGCAACAAGCAAAAGGGTACATGCAAAGATCTAAAGATCTATGCAGTCCCTAAACACAATTACCGCAGAACTCACCCTACACAGCCGATGATGGTCGGACTTCACTGCACCGCGGAACAGACAACTTCCTCTTTTCGCGTCAGACAGCGTCCCGCTCTCGTCCTTCTTCGGCCGCAACAGCGTCCCGCTCTTGTCCTTCTTCGGCCGCAACAGCGTCCCTCCTCGTCCCGTCAGCGTCTCACTCCAGACGTCTCTCTCTCCTTTCTCCTTGTATTCTTTTGCGAAAATGAGAAGGGTGAAGTCTTATTAATAGAGAGCTTGGGCGGTGGAGGTGGCCAATGCATGAGATGCATTTCTTTTTCCTTAGTGCATGTTGCTTAACACTTGTGAGTGTTTAACATTAACACTTGGCCACTAAAACTTTGTTTAATCTCCACTAACTCCTCCTTGATTAAAATAGTCCTCCACTAACTCCAATTTGATTAAAATAATCCTCCACTAACTCCAATTTGATTAAAATAATCCTCCACTAACTCCAATTTAATTAAAATAATCCTCCCTTAGTGGGCTCCTTCCCATCCTTGGTTCACGTCCGCACGCGTCCTTGATCGTTCGGTGTTCGTCTGTACATGCTCGTACGTCTGGTACGGTATATGGTACATGGTACCATTGACCATCTCTCGATTTGTCCAGAATTTCTCGGACATTCTTTCCGTAATTCTTCTATCTTCCTTCCTTGCCTTCCCTTTATGTCCTTTCCAGTCCTTTGGCCAGGGGTTTTTATTTTTAAAAATTACCCCTTGGTGAGGGTCACTACATTCTCCCCCCCCCCCTTATACGAATTCGTCCCCGAATTCTCAGGTCTTCTTCGTCTCTCCTTGTGATGTCGATACTTCGTGGTACAGGTATCCTTGTCTTGTGATTACCATCACATTGATACCTTCATTGAAACACTTTTGGAAAACTAATCTTCCTTCCCTTCTCCTTGGCTCTCTTGGTGCCATAGCCTTACTCAATTCCACACTTGTTCCGCTTACACCCTTGGCTAATGCTTTTGGGAAAGCTTCTTCATCTCCAGCATCCACTTGGTTCTCCATTTTCAAACTCCTTCAGTACTAAGGCTTCCTCCTTAACGTACCATGACTCGTTCATCTCTTTTAGATGCTTCGACTCGACACTTCTCTTTCTTCAGCTTACTCTTGACACTTTTCTTGGCCCCCTTTTTTTTTAACTTTGCGCTCTGTAGATCTTTAACTTCTTCTGATTTCTTCGGCTCCGCATAGCTTCTCTCCCGAATTTCTTGAACTCCAATTTCTTATCTTATACAATCACCGTCCCTTATTAACTTCAACTCTGGACTTGATCAAATGATCTTGATAGGAAATTATCGACTTCTCCATCTTCAATGTTTGCCTCCAATTGCAAACTTCTTGTTCAACTCCCATATTTCCACCAACTCCTTGCTACACTTGGTTCAGCAGAACCTTACTGGCCTCAAAACATAAACTATGTTTTAACCTCCCTTGGTCGACTTCCATTATTTTCTTGCACCCTCTTTGTCTATTTGCAGACAAATTCATCTTCTAAGAATTATCTTCTTGCATCCTCTTTTGCACTTAACTCTTGGACCATGCACTACCTCTCGCACTTTCTTGCTCATACTTGGTTCGACCTTCTCAATTTGTTTCGCCATTTCAATCGATTTGCACCGCTCTGTTGCTCTTCCGATTTCTTAGGATTCGCCTCATCCTCCTCCATTATTTCTTTCTTTTTGCTCTTTTCTCTTTCTTTTTTTTTAAAAACTGATTGTCCTTTCTTGGATGAACTCTCTTGAACTTCCTTGGGCTTTCTTGTACTTTCTTGAAATTCTTCTCTTTTGTCTGATCGCGCTTCGTGGTGACTTACGTGAATCCTCATCAATCGCGCTGATGCATTGCAAGCTAATTATGCAAAATAATTAACTATGCAACCTATAAAACTCAAGCAAAATCAAAGCAAGCAGTTAAACAAGCAAAGATTAGCAAGCAACAACAACAACACCACAAACACGGCTAAAGAACACAAGGTACTTTACACACGAGTAAAAGATACAAAGATTCTACACCACTTAGCCAGTTACTTAAAGGGTTCGGATCCTAGACAACACAATAAAGGTTAAGTCTAGAAACCTACAACACAAGGAAAAACTATCCAACCCTTACACACAAAATTGTTTTCTTTAATCACTAAAATTGTTGGCTCAAAAAACATTTTGAATAACAAATAAATTACATCACAATAGTATATAACTAATCATAGAGATAACCTCGGTTCTGCCCTCCTCCTTTATGGAGAGAACCTTGCGTCAAACCTCCTCCACCATGGAGATAACCTTCGCTCTGCCTTCCTCCCTTGGAGAGATAACCTTGCGTCAAACCTCTCTCACATTTCTCACTTGGGGAGATAACTTTGCGTCCAACCTCCTCCACCATAGAGAGAATCTCGGCTCTGCCCTTGATGTGTCTGTGTTTTATAGGTTTTAACCATAGTTTTTAGGTTTGTTTTGAGTCTTTTATTGAGTCAAAGTGTGCTTTTAGAGTCTTTTTAGTCTTTTATGAGTTTGTACAGGTTCTAGGTTGCTTTTGAAGGAAACTGAGTGTTTTGGGGATGAAAACAAGCATCTGGAGCCAATTTGGTGAAGACTGATCGGACTAGCAAGCAGATGGAGCGAACACAGAAAAAGCATCCTGGATCGACTGATCCACATTCGGATCGACCGATCCCGACCCCGACGCAATCTTTCCTTTTTCGTTTTAAACCGACTTTTTAGGGTTTTATTTTATTATTTAAGCATGGGGCTCGACCCCTAGAAAGAAAACTTTTACTCTACGCCGTTTTTGAGCACTTGTAAGCCTGGAAGAAGATCTCTTATCCTTTCTAACCCTTTGGAGAAGAATTCTGAACCCTTTTATTTCTCTTTGCAATTCGATTATGATTTCTTCATCCTTGATTTGCTGTTCTTTGATTGCCATGTCTGAGTAGTCTCTCTGTTGGGTTTCGGGTTTCAAAGGGGGTTTTATGATTCTATAACTTAGGTTGTTAGATTTCGGATTGATATATTGAGTTCTTCACTTATTGTTGTTCTTATTGCTTAGACTAGACTAGCTACCTAGTTTATGATCTTAGGTTAAATTCATCTAGGCATCAAAAGTGTTGTTGAATTGCTTGAAAAGAACATAGGTGAGTAAGGTGATCCTTAGCCAACGACAGTTGAAGTTGAGGCACCTTGTGAACATAATCAAACTTGAACTTATTGCTTGCTAGGATTGTTTAGATTCAAACGACGGTTTAGAGTTTATTCGATTCCTTGCATAGATAGCTAATGCTGCGACAGTAGGTTAGTTTTATATTTGAGATTTGAGTTCAAGAACGGTTCCTAAAGCTATCCCAACCCATCACCTAATTTTGTGATCGTATCCCCTAACCGATTCCCTATGCCTAATACTTTCTCTTTATTTACAAACTTCTATTTAAATTTTGCGTTTGATCGGTTACTTGAAACACAATCTTTCTTATTGCTTTAGCTATACTTGATCTTTATAGTTTCATAGTGCATCGCTTGGTCTCTGTGGATTCGACCCTAAAGTGCTACGACGACACCACTAGATCGTGGTTGAGTGTGCTTTGGGTTTTAATTGACCCCTAGATTCCAACGTCACAAAATATTTTGATAGTAACTAATGTTAAATTCCCAATGTATTTATGAAAGTTTTTTTGACACACCATGATGTAGCCTCTATCTTCAAGCTCCTATGGATCTATCAGCAACGACTTATGTTTTTCCAATCTATCTATGTTTGTTATAGGCTTGTGTTGATTAGCCTATTTTATCCAACCAACAATTATGTTTGCACGAGAAAAATGTCTACAACCAACGAATCAAGGTTGAAATAATTAATAAAATAATAGAAAATTATAAGTACGGTAATATATATCTGAATCTCAATAATTGAAAGATGAAAATATAAATTAAATAAAACAATCTAAAACTACTAAAAGAAAATTAAAAATACAGTATTAGAAAAAAAAAGATGTACATATTAATCTTCCATTTCTTTTTGGGTCAACATATTAATCTTACTTATTCTAAACTGAAAAAGTAGAAAATAGGAGTATATTTTGGTTTAAAAAAATAAAAAAAAATTATCTTCCCATTAAAAAAAATTGACCAATAGAACAAAGTTAAAAGCAATATTTATAAATAAATTATTTTTGTTAGATGAATAATATGTGACGATCTATATTTATATAGAAGTGAGTATTTACATTTTTAGAATAAGTAATTTTCTATATATTTTCCTTAATATCTTTTCTATTTTATGACAAAATTTATTCCAATGAGCTCATTGTATTTATACAATTTTCTTGCTTCTCACTTTCTTGTAAGACGTACTATCGTTCGACGATAAGAATGCTATATGTTTAGTTGATCTAGGTTATATAATATATGTTGTTATCTTGCACTTGTGTATTCATTTTTTTATATTCTACCTGTCCTCCAAATTAATATCATTTTTTTTGCTGACATGGAGGGTGATATTTTAGGCGATTAGGGTTTTTTTCACTTGCGCTGCAAGGCTGATGATTCTGGCGGATCCGCCGCTGCGGTCTGGTTCTCCGGTGACCTTTGCGAGTCAGGGGAGGGAACTGCAGGGAGATTGTACTAGTCTGGGAAAGGGTATGGAGAGTACACTGACGGAGGTTTCTGGTTTAGAAAGGGATTTTTCGACTTTAGGGTCATCGCCAAAGGTATCTGTGGCGAAGATTGCACAGAAGTCATGGGTGAAAGCGGTTGAACAACATTCTTTCACTAAGTAGGAGTTTGTGATTTCCAAGGTCGATGGAAAGGATCGAGTGATAGTCCCAAGGGAGGTTTTTGTGGACGCAAAGCCGCTGTGTGAGGATTTCATAATTGGCAAGTTTTTGGATGCACCAGCACCTCACGTAGGTACGATTCATATGATTGTTAACAATATTTGGCGTCTGGGAGATAAGACTTCTCTTATTGATGTGTTTGTTTTTAATGATACAACAACAGTCAAGTTCCGAGTTTGTAATGCCGCAATGAGGCAACAAATTTTGAACAGAGGGATGTGGAATATTGTTGGTATTCCTATGCTTGTGACTAAGTGGACACCTTTTGCAGAAGAGGCACAGCCTGCTATGCGCTCTATCCCACTGTGGGTTGTCTTAAACAACATTCCACCTTCTATGTTTATGCATAAGGGCTTGGAGTTTTTAGCTAGTGTAGTGGGTAAGCCACTGAAGTTGTATCCAATGACAGAGTCTTGAGTTAATTTTGTGGAAGCTCAGATCCTTGTGGAAGCCGACTTGACAAAAGTCTTACCTACAGAGTTTCATTTAGTGGGTGAAGAAGAGGGTGAACTGGATGTGGTCGCCAGTTACTCATACCCTTGGTTACCTCCCCAGTGTAGCACTTGTAAGAAATGTGGTCATTTACAGTCGCCGTGTCTAACACTCACGCAGGACACTCCCCCAAACGATGTTGTTGGATCTCTTCCCGCTCCAGTACAAAGTAATTTGGTGATGAATCAAGAGCCGAAGGTGTAAAAGACTGCTCTGCTTGCAGAGCGAGATGAAGTTCAGGCCTCAGAGGATGTTAATGGAGATCAGGGATGGATTACCCCTCAAAAGTCTGCTCATAAGCCGAGTGCTATCATCAGCAACAAACACTCTGCGAAGCGGTTTGGAGATTCCATTCTCTCCAATTCTTACTTTGTGCTTAGTGAGAGTTGTGAGGATGAAGTTGAAGAACAGGGGAAAAACGACATTGTGGGCTCTGAATTAGATATTGGGCAACACGGGGCTCATGTGGTAGCTACAATGGGGGATCAAATGGATAAAAATGAAGCTGTAGACATAGAGGTTTCTGACGCTGCAGGAACTACTCACGGCTATGTAGAGGAGATTACCTTACCTGCGGTTGAAACTGTTGTGGATGCGAGAACAAAGAACACACAAGGACTTAAGCCTACAGTGCAGCTGCGGAAGTCCATTCCTCGTGCCACAAAGCAGGCTAAAAAGGCTGGTTATAACCCTCAGACTCAGAACCCCCGGGATCAGAGTAAGAGGTCTTCTCACCAATAATTTTTTTTGTCGAACTTCTTTTGGAATGTCCGCGGTTTTAACAAATATTCTAAGCCTTCCGTCGTTCAAAACTGGATGAAGAGTGAACATTTTCAATTTGGGTGTTTGCTAGAGACAATGGTTAAGGAAAATAAGGCAGAGAGGATTGTGGGCTCTGTTTTTCCGGATTGGTCGTTTATATCCAATTATACTTTCAATCAAAGATGTCGAATTTGGGTGTTCTGGAGCCCTAGGGTGAGGATCACTCCTTTCTTTACTAGTGGCCAGATGATAACATGTTCAGTACTGGCTGATGGTAAGCAGGATGAGTTTTTTGTATCTTTTGTGTATGCATCTAACAGCGTTGAAGAGAGGAAGGTCTTGTGGGAGGATTTAAAGAATCACTAGGATTCTCCAGTGATCCGCACTAAGCCGTGGATGATTTATGGTGACTTCAACGAAATACCAGAGGCGGAGGAGCACTCTCTCCATGATCAAATCCAGATTGTGTCCCCAGGGATGAGTGATTTCCAAGAGGTTGTCCGGTACTGTTCTTTACAGGACATACCTTCGCATGGCCCTTTATACTCTTGGTGTAACAAGCGTGATGTAGAACTGATCTGCAAAAAACTCGATAGGGTTCTGGTTAATATAGTATGGCATCAGATGCATACTCAATCATATGGAGTTTTTGAGGTTGGCGGGTGTTCAGATCACCTCCGTTGCCGTATCAAGATGGGGCAAGATGTTGTCCGCATTAAAAAACCTTTCAAATTTACAAATGCGCTGGTCTCAGACAACAAATTTAAACCACTGATACAAGAGTTTTGGGATGGTAGAGAGGCTATTTATTCGTCCACATCTGCAATATTTCGTTTCTCAAAGAAGCTAAAGGCTCTTAAACCAAAAATAAAGCAGCTAAGCAGAGAGGTACTTGGAGATCTCACAAAGAAAACCAGAGAAGCGTTTAATACACTATGTCAATGTCAAACAACTACTCTTTCTGCTCCCACCGAAACAGACATGTGTCAACAATCAATAGCCTACAGTCGGTGGTTGCATGTTGCGGGGCTTGAGGAGAGATTTCTGAAACAGAGGTCTAAACTCCACTGGTTAAGGGTTGGGGACGGCAATAATAAAGTGTTTTACAACGCTGCTAAAGCTAGAGAAGCTCGCAATGCAATTTGCAAAATCAAGTGTCAGGATGGGACAGTGGTTGACACACAGGAAGAGATGAAACATGAGGTAGAACGGTTTTCTCGAGATTTCTTGGCGCACAAACCGGACCATTAAACGGGTCTGTTTGAGGAATTCATCGCGACCTAATCAAGTATCGTTGTCCAGAGAGGGATAAAGTACTTCTCGAGGCTCCGGTTACAGAGGATGAAATCAGAGGAGTTCTGTTTTCCATGCCACATGAGAAAAGTCCAGGGCCTAATGGTTTCACGGTGGAATTCTTGAAGGAAACGTGGTCCATCATCAAGTCTGATTTTGTAATCTCCATTCAATCTTTCTTAAATATGGCTTCTTACCAAAGGGTGTCAATGCAACTATCCTAGCTCTCACACCGAAGAAAAAACTTGTGTATGAGATGAAAGATTATCGCCCCATTTCCTGTTGCAATGTGACGTATAAGGTAATATCAAAGTTACTAGCGAATAGACTTAAAAAGCTCTTGTCAGATTTCATTTCGCCAACACAGTCTGCTTTTGTAAAAGATAGGCTCTTGATAGCCGGCTTTTCACCCAGGGTATCAATTCTCTATGCAGTTGTAGTACAAAGGGTTATTAATCCAAATGGTTGTTTATGCTCAGCAGGAAGGACGCAATCAGAACAATGCAAGTCAAGCCAAGCAATTATAGGTTTTATCTAACAATCCTAAAATAATAAAAGAAAAGAATATAAACAAAGAACCACACGACCTAAGCACTTGATGCAAGCATTCGAGTACATGATCGGGTGGGGTGATCGAGAAAGCAAATGAAATATGAACAACTCGAGGGGTTACTCGATGTAGGTTATCGTGTACATGATCGGGTAAGAGATCGAGTGATGAATGAAAATGCAAGCAATTAAAATACAAAAGCTTCTAAGGATGGGGTAATTGAATCCTAAGTGTTCCTAACCAGTACAGATGCCTTACATGCCTCAAGCAAATATTTCCTAGACAATGAATCTCTAAAATCTTGTTAAAACACTCTCGTGATAGAAACAATCAACCTTGATCACTCCCCTACCCAACTCTCGTTGGAGAAACATGACCAAGCAGGCATTAAGATCCGATTCATTATTGTCAGTAAACCCCTTACTCATCTAATCTCTTAGGCTAAGTGAGTAAACCTCTAGCATTGGTTGATTCAAGCATCTCATCTACACCTCTCGGTGGTAAAATACCTTAGATCTAATCTCACCCTCTCGGTTTGTTGACAACATTAAGTACACCAAACTAGAAGGAAATATATTAAACATATTCAATCAACTAAGACATCCTAACCGATCAAGAACGCAAAATCATCTATCCCATCCCTATAAACTTTACTTCACTACTCGGAAATCATAGCAAGAAACATAACAACAAATATGAAAGAAAATTGC